>NC_079491.1:5433766-5741422 GCF_020520425.1 Spinacia oleracea
TTAGTTGAAACACAAAGGAATCAACATTTCATCAAGTACAAGCTAATTATAGAAATTAAGGTTCCTAGTAGAAAGTTTTCTTATACTATATGCGGTTTTCCTTGTTCAATATACGTAGTACTCCGTAATTAATTAAAAGTCGAGTATCCAACGTCGTAATTTGTCACTCACATTACCCGAGTCACAAATTATGTTGAGAACTTGAGAACGATCTTTTATAGACAGAGAATGTATATTGTACTATGATTAGGGGTACAAACGAGCCGAGCCGAGCTTTACCTTGTTTATGTTCATGTTCATTTAACTTATACGAGCTCGAGTCCGAGCCCGAGCTTTCAACCGAGCTCAAAAATATGTTCAAGCTCGGTTCGTTTAAGAGATTTTGTGTTCGCGAACTGTTCGTGAACGACTCATTTATTAATCGAGCCGAGTTATAAACGAGCTTTTTTCATGAACAAAACGAGCTTTTTTCATGAACGAGCTTTCTTAAACGAGTTTTAGAGTTTAACCACTTGAAAATCTCACAACTTATAATCATAACAAATAATAAATATTAAAGTACATTACTTTATTTTATAAACAAATTAATAATTTAAATTAACAATCCTGAATAACATATATACTATATATTAAAAGGCGTTTAAAAGAAAGTTTATGTGACACGTGGCGCTCTTCTTATGGGTGGTTTGCTCAATATAATCTTCATACACATTAAAAAAATATCAAACTTGGTTTGCATAAGGCTTGAACCCTTGACCTTGAGTTTAAACATTAAAGTCTTTACCACTAAGCTATTACATGTGTTCATGTTATCATTGCAAAAAGAAAATATAGGTAAATGTGAATGTCATTAATGTAGTAACCCGGGGCATCGCCCGGGTCCAAAAACTAGTTATAGAAATTAAATTATGTCCTACAGAATACTTAGCTCCTCAAGCGACATCATATATAGTTCATGAATAACTTTATCGCTACGTCCCTGACTTTTTATAATCTGGAGAGATATGATACATAACATAACTAGATGAGCTTTTTCACGAACATAAATGAACGAGTTGTTCATGAACATTATAAACGAGTTGTTCATGAAGTTAAATGAACGAGCATACCTATGTTTGTGTCAAGCTCGTTTATTAAGCGAGGTTCAAAAGTTGTTCAAGCTCGGCTCATTTAATAAATGAACGAACATGAACGAGCTTTAAGCCGAGTAGTTTGTTGACCGGCTCGACTCATTTGCACCCTTAACTATGATTATTTAAAAACTTAACACTAGAACATCCCAGTTGAATAAAAATATGTACGTTAAAATGAGCTCGGATTAAATTAAAGATGTGGGATTTCGTTACTAAGCAATAAGGCTAAATTTTATTTTAAAGTAAATTAAACAACATTAACTTTTATATCCATCCCCAATATTATTTTCACAAAGATCCAAATCAATTGGTATATATATCCGATCTAGAAATACAAAATTAAAGGAACACAATCATTTTTTTTTTTTGCTTGATTAGTTAGTTAATTAATTACATCTCGTTTTACCAAGTAATTAATTTAACTCCATAAAATATCTTATCTTACATCTAAAAACATCTTTACTGTATTTTGTTTTCCACTTTAGCTGATAATCTCAACCTATATTCAACTCGTGATCAAGGTATTTAGTGTACATCCACCTAAAATATCTAAACTGCTCTTATTTTTTATGTTCCTCTAAAAAGATCGTTGTATATGTTTTATGAAATTTGAAGCATACATCACGTGCATACAGATCGATGTATTTATTCATATTGCAAAAAAAAAAAAAAATATGTGTACAAGCAAAAACAACAAAATGTTCATATGATTGTACGGATCAGAGTAATTATTTTCATAAGTAAAAGAAAAACTTAAAATTTAAGCGAAAATCGCCAAATATTTTACCTCTAATGTACAGTTTAATCACAAAACTATACATGATGAATATAATCTACAAACATATATATGTTACAGATTTTGCATTAAATTTTTTCTTAATTAATCTTATTACTTCCTCCATTTTTTTATAATTGCACCATCTTAGGTTTTGACACTATTCACATATTCTTATATAGTTATTTTTTGTGATTTATATGTAAAGAAAAATATATTCATGTGGGATCTTGTTAGATTCGTCTCGAGATATACTTTCAAATTATCAAATTTTTATAATTTTTTCAATTGTATAATGAGAGATATTAATGGTTAAAATAGTGCATTGGCAAGCGTGAAATCTAAGATGGTGCAATTAAAAAAAATGGAGGAAGTATAACTTTTTCCCTTTCATTTTAAGTATATAGTTTTTCTTGGACCCCTATACTTAATTGATACATATAGGATTTACATACTTAATTAACTTAAATAGTTAATTAATTAATTAACAGGTGTAGAGCAGTAATTAACAATACTTCTCATAACCTTTACCTGAGTAGTAAGACACTTAACATAATGAGCAGTCTCATCTAACAAATTCTGATAATCCATTGTTTCTCCACCAGGCACCAACTCCCTCAGCTCCTGAGCTCCGCCGTGCCGCCGCCTCGTCGTCTCACCACGGGCCGGGCCACGGTGGTGTTTTCTCCTACTAGCAATTACAATCTCCCTCCTCACCAACCCTCGCCGCCTCCGGCTAAGCCGGATCTTCGACAACACGGCCCGGCTCCAAGCTCGTCTTGGACCGACCGCCGCCGCCATGGATGCATTTGCTGCCACCTTCACCTTATGGTATTTATTACCGTGGATTTTTTGTTGGTGGTGGATCTTCTTTAGGGCTCTAAGGAAACGAAGGGCAAACCTTGTTCTTAAGGATTTAATGTTTAAGGGAGTTAAACGTTGATTATGATGAGAATTCATTTTATTTTATTTTTTATTTTTGTGGGGTTTTCTTAATTAGGGTTTTTGTAGAAATGGTAAGGCTTTGTTTGGGAGAATATATAAAAATGGATCAAAATCTAGAGAAAGTTGAGAATTAAGAGGAAGAATGAAGTGGAAGAAAGAGTTTTTTTTTTTGGTGGGTTTTTCTGACAGAAAAGGGTCCAATTGTCAGAGAGACAAAAGGAGATTTTACTTCTGACTAAAAATCTGACACATATTTTGTACTTATATATAGTATACCCAATTAACTAGGAACAACAACAATTGAATTTTTTGCCAAAAATTAAAATAATAGGGGGGTGGGGAAGAAGGCTTGACTCTTGAGGTTGTGGTTTTTTTTAAAATAAATAAATAAATTTTTAATTTTTGGAATTTAGAGACACAATTATTTGGTTGGAGGGGGTGGAACAAACATGTGAAGAGAATGAAAAAAAGAAGTAGAAGATGAAAAATGGGTGGTTGTAGTTGTAGTCTTGTAGACTTGTAGTTGGAGAAGAATGGGGAAGGAAGCTCAGCTTAAGAATCAATTACTCTCCTTTTTAAATAAATTAAACAAATTAATCTATCTTTTCTTTTTGGTTAGTCAAGAAAGACATAGATTTAGTCTATCAACAAAGATTTTGAGTCTAAATTGAACAAATAAGTCCTTTAAAATAAGATGAGAATTTTTTTTGGACTGGACAAATACGAACTGAAACGAATTTGTTACCCATAAAATGAATTAAACTGAATGGAAATGAAATGAAATGAGTTTATGTGCATTCAAAGTGAATTGAAATAGTACTATATTTAATTAAACTGAACTGGATTTATTGGACATGCATGATACCAAAAAAAAGTCCCAAAAAACATGTCATAAAGTGAGTTTCTGAATGGAGGATGAGTCAACTATACATCAATTAATATGACAATGTAGTATTATTATCGCAATTGTTGAAAATTTGAAAGGTATATGTGTTAGCATGCATAAGTGTAGCATGTCAAGCTTTCAACTATTGTATTTAAGCATTATGTATGAGCTCGGAAATCAAGATTGGCTGACATAATGGTTGGAAGCCCTCCTTCCACCCTATAAAAGGGGTTCGATTCTCACCTAAAGAGATTGTCATTCCCCTCTTAACTTGCAAATTTGCAAGGAACTTCATTTTATCTATGAAAAAAAAGTAAATACATTATTTATCGATAAAATTACAACGGTGATCATATAGACCTGTATAAATTTAGATAATAATCATAATGATTTAGTTCACCAACTATGCTAATTTCCAATTTGAATCTTACCTTATAAAGTATTGACACCTAAATTTACAAGTTCTAAAAGTACATGATATTTAAGCATGCTGTGAGAGATAGAATCAAAGTTGTAATGCCTAAGAAGGTTAGTAGAAGGGATTGTACTTGGTTTTTGGCTCTGTGAGCTTGTATAGGTGTTTCTGTTTGCTTGCTTCTTGGTGGTAAGGTCCAACCTAGTTGGTTCGTGCCTCTTGAAGTTAAGCTTAGGTTATAATTTGGTTTTTGTGCTTAATATTATCCTTACTTGCCTAGCAAAAAAAAAAAAAAAAAAAAAAAGTACATGATATTAGATGCGCCACCTACATATCTCGATCTGGTCCTTAAAACTCAACAACTCTCACACTCTCAAAAAATATCCCCACTACATTAGTGGGAATAAATTCCCCATAAAATCAAATAAACTCCCAAAAATCAAAAGAACTCGAGTTAAGTAGATAAGTGTCGTTCATTGATAGATTAGTACTCTACATTAAAGTTAAAACTTAAAAAGGCATGGAATTTGAAAACGAGGGATATATTCATATATTGTAGAAGAAGAAAAACAAAAGTGAAAGTTTAAAAGTGGGCCTAAGAAGGGCCAACTACCATATGATTGCACATGGTTCCATTACCCACTTGGACTACAATGTGGGCCCCCAGTTTTGTTAACACAAAATTTGTCCCATCACTATTCTTACTTAGTACTTTACCCATTTCAATATTTTGTCGTTTTTAAAAAATAAAAAGGGTGTGTCTCGGTGTATGCAAGACCACCATATAACTATATGTATCATAATGGATTAATGATAATTTAAAATTAAGTCTAAATAAATATCACATGGCGGGGTTGCCTATCTTTTTTGGCTTGTTCGTTATTTTGTTTATTTCTTGTGGAAATGATTGGTTGTGGGGCTATTTTATATTTTTACTAAGTAATTTCTTTGAATTTTTTAAGGTTGTGTTTTCTTCATTTGAAATCTCCTAACTTCTAAGAGCATCTTCAAGAACGAGGGAAAAAAAAATTCTCACTAGGGAGAAATGGTGACCTAAATGAGTTCATTAGCCACTATCAATGAGGAAAAGAAGATTGGTTCTCGACTGTACCTAGAAAAAAGAAGAAAAAACGCAGAAAAGAGTAATTTCACTTATTTGAAATGTATGACCAAATTATAACTTATTGGAGTTTATTGAATCTAACTGACAATTATTAAAATTGGACTTGGTTGAAAGTTTAAACTATAAATTTTCTTTTAAGATTTTCGAAATAACACACTCGTATATTCCCTAAAATTACACTTTATCGTTTATCGATATATACAAGATGGAGTCACGAAACTAAAATTAAATTATATCTTTATTTTGGATCATGGATCGTCCAAATATGTCACTTCTTCTGTTTTGAACATTTTTTTGGATTCATTTCTTTGGCCAAATTGTACGCATTTATGATCCAATCAAATCAATACATTAATTTTAGGGTACGAGATTTTGGAAAATTTTGCAAAGATCTTAATTTTCAGTTGTGTTGTAACTAGCTAGGGCACTCTCATCCCGTTTGGATAAAATGAATGCTCGACTTGACCTTTAACGACTGTTTTGGTTATGAGCAAAATTAATAATACCATAAAGAAACTTTAATTTCATGTGATAGATCGATCTTAATTAATTATATTCAACAACTAATTTATGAACAAAATTTATAACTACATGTAAAGAATCTCTAAACCCATGTGGAAGAACTTCAATTTCAAACTAATTAAGTTACCTAGCATATTGCATGCACCTTTAATTCAGTCCTAGCTTTATGGTCCATATATATATGCAATTAAATTAATTTAATTATTTTTTTGAATTAGCCAGGAAGGCAATACAAATTACAAATGTGGAAGATAAATTTCGAACATGATACCTATAGTGCACGGGCTAACATGGCCGACCCTCAATCTTAACCAATTAGAAATAATTGTTCAAAAAGGTTGTATACATCTAGCCCACCCTTTATCTTTGCAGTGCGTTGTTCAACGACGGATACAGGGGCGGACTTGGATGGGTCTTGGCCAGCACCCATCAACAACAACAAAAACAATAAAGCCTTAGTCCCAAAATGATTTGGCATCGACTAACATGAAAAAACATACGTAGTACTAAGAATTTTTGTTTCATACATGTAGCAAACAGTAGTCATGGTAGTTTAGTTGATATGCATTAATGCATATGAGTGTATGACTAGTTAGACTACCTCTTTTTCTCCTCTTTGACATGGGTTCGAATCCCGTCACAGATAAAAATATTTTACAGTTTTTATTTTGGGCCTATTTTTCATACTTTGTACTTCGTATTTGCTAGCCTATCATTAACCTGGAATCTAAAAAGGCCTATCATTAACCGTATTTTCTTTCTATCATTTTTCCATTATAATTGATTAATGTAGTTTGGATATTATACTCCCTCCGTGTGAAATACTTGCACCGCTTTTTTTATAAAGCCGTCCCGAAATATTTGCATCTATCGTTTATATAAATGATATATTTTTCTAATTTTATATTGTTTCTCTTATTTACCTAAAGTTCCACTTGTATTCTTAATGTCTAAAAAAAACATTAAAAAATCACCTCCATCCCCCACCACCCTCAAAATGTTGACACATTTTTCACTAACTATATTAAAAAATAACATTATCAATTATCATCTGATTAAATAATAAGTCAATTAAATTTCCTTAATTATGTGCTGCTCAAACTGGTACGAGTATTCCGAGCGGAGATCCTACAAAGTAATATTACTCGTTATAGAGATGATAGATGATTACAATTTACAAATGGCCAAATGTCAATTAAGGCCATGTCACAATCAATTACGGAGTATCCTTTTTTACTTTAATTTAGGTGCAAAAAGTTGATTTCACTTTCTTTAATTGTTGGATATAGCAAGCTAGGAGCCTAGGATCAAATGCTTCTAGAGTTCTAGGCAAATTCCAATTAAGGCACTACTGTTTTATGTTTTTGCATGAAAAGAGAAAAAGTTTTACTTGTAATTTGTCTATTCAAAAAGGTACGTAGGATAATGTTGCTTGATTATATTCTTCATGGGATTAATTATTATTAATGGGAAGGAGTATTAAATAACGCATTATATTAGGATCAATGCTTAATGAAGATAATGTAGATTATTATTCCAAAATCTTTTGTATTATTGTTATATGTATATCATATGATGTCTATGTATTATAGATGACAACCGAGGGTTAAATATGTAATAGACCGAGTATTAGTTATGAGTTATGACAAAAGAAAGGTCTATAGTTCAAGCTTATGAGTTGTTAGTTGTTACTTGTGAGTATTGTGTGGCTATTGAGAAATTAAGAGAAAATATAGTGTATAGAAAAAAAATCTGGCTATTTCGGCCTAGAAAACTTAAAATGCATAGAAAACAAAAGAAAACATATACTCTGTACTAGTAGTTTATAGAAAAATATAGTGTGTAGAAAACAAAAGGGTCGAAAAAAGCCAAATTACAGAAAGAAAAAATATGGCTATTTCCGATCTGTAGGAGAACCTTTGAGATTTGTAAACCCTAGAGGGGGAAAAATAAGACGTACCATTTTGAACTAATAGCTAGACAGAACAGTGAAATAGATAATTAAATAAAGATAAAATTTGGTCATTTCCGACCCAGAAAACCTTTGAGATTTGTTAATCCTATTGAGAAAAGGAGTTATGAACATACCATTTTGAATTAATAGCTAGACATGTGAGTGAAAAATGGATAATTAAAGAGAGAAATGGATTGTTATCTACTAATTAAATTCCTTTTCTTTCCTTTTATTTTGGATCAATGGACTAGGTGCGCATAATGTATTAATTAGTACTCGTACTTAATTATCAAATTACTCAACTTAACTATACTCCATAATAGAGTACGTCATAGCATAATGATATATTGGACACAAATTATATTAAAGGAAATATGACTTGTCGTTGACTATGAAAGATGACCTAATTAGTTGCTTGTTTATTATACTAATAATTAATTATAAGTAGAAGAGAGAAATCTACTTCATCAACTCATCTACTACATCGAGTCATCGATCAATTAACATATATCTTATATACAAACGACCAATTCATAAATAGATCGTCTCACGCCCTACTCATTTCATATCCATGCAAGTTGAAAATAATTTAAGTACGTAGATTAAGAAAAGATACAAATTCAACTATTTTGCAGTAAAGTACATACTAAAACCTTTCAATTATCTGTAAAATAAATTGTGGATGTCAATTAGATTAGTTAATGGAGTAAGTCTTGAGAGGGTGGTATCCAAGACCTATAATTGATTCTCGTCTACACCATTTGTCGTCTTTCCCTTTGTGGCTCTCTCGATCAATCTACACACAAATTAGGGGGGGGGGGATTGTCCGTGAACGCAATTAACTTAACTTGGATATTATATTTTATAAAAATATCCAATTCGATCTGAAATATTTTAAAATATGCATGTCATGTAAATATTTTAGTACTAGATTAATTAGGTCACATGCACGAACGAATATTGTAAAAGTATTATTTAGACCAGTTTTTTAGTACAGAAACATTGCATAAATCTTAACATGTATGGTTGGGTACGTATATATATTGGGTATTTCTAGTGTGAATTAAAGGAAATATTTTATTTTCGAAAATATGCTTGGTGCAATATTTGTGAAACTACCAAGTCCAAGGCATATTTTGAGTTCAAGGGATAGATTCTCAAGCAGTGGATTCGTTGAAAAGACTCGGCCTTGGTTCCTTTTCGAGAGTTTTCGCGAGTTTTCATCATGTCGATTGCTTTATCCAAACTAATTACTCCGTAATATCAATTCAATCAATTTCATGAATAAAATGTGACAAGTTACATGGGCGGAATTAGGGGGCAGACAGGGCCATTGCCCCCCTATGGTATGTTTAAAAATTAAACACGCATTAGAAGCACATGTCTAGTATAGCTCAAGTGATAAACTGATAATTTTACCTTGAAAGTTAGAAGTTGTTGCATTGAGGTGCAAGATTCAAATTTTGCCTCCCTTACCTTCATACTTTTTTTTTTATATAATTTTATTTTTGTTTTTCATTGTTCTAAAAATTGTATGTTAAGTTTTGCCCCCCTACGTATAACGAAAACTTAATTACGACGGGTCAAAAACCCCGTCGCAAAAGCCTTTTGCGACGCGACTAACAACCAAACAAAGACGGGAACAACTGTCGAAAATGTCTTTCATGATGGGTTAACGACGGGATTTTCCATTAACGACGACCCCTTTTTATGACGGGTTCGCGAGAGGAAATACCGTCATTAATCAACAATTTTTTGTAGTGTAATTTCTAGTCCAACCACTGACCAGTTGCGAAAGCGTTTGAGTTATTGGCTCGTTAGATCTGGCAGCATTCATGAGTAACTCGTTCAACTGTTATGCAAGTAAACTCCCAAAAGCTTCACTCAAGCAAGACAATTAGACCATTCATGTTGAGTCAGAGCAAAAGCAAGGTATGAAGTCACTAAAGCGGGACTTTTGATACGCGCGTAGTCACTTATAGGTAATTAAATGGTGCAATAATATTTAGATATGATAGAGATGATTTTTTTTTAAAAAAAAAAAAAAAATTCCCCCAAACCTTTGAGATACTCCAGACACAAATAACGGCTATGTTATGAAAAGTCATTATTGCAAAAAAAAAAAAAAAAAAAAAAAAGAGTTTGAAAAGGCAAGTTGTGTGGGAAAATGAAGGTGCACGCATGCATGTAGAACATACGTGCATTTGTACAACTCATATCTGATCTTCTACTTGCATGTATGATTGTATGGTCCAATTCAATAATATTATATAACACAAAATTATTCATACTACGTATTATATAATTATATAAATTTACTTATATCGTATTGTCGGTCAAATAATACACAATTGATGTACTCTACACTTAGCTTATTGGCTACTACTATATTCAAACTATTTAATTTAGACCAAAACTATAAACACACATGAAGAACACCATCTATCTTTGCTACCTCAGCATGTTGGAGAGACACTCTACGATATGTTAATTACTTGCTTAGTGGATTTAACCATGATGATCAATCGAGGAAGAAACCAATCACGATCGATATAGCTTGTGCAGTGGTCGGCCTGGTCTGGTGATGGTACATATGTAAAAGCGTACGTGGTTTATACGACTATCCTAACTAGACCATAATATGTTATTTGGCGTGTGAGGTGTATGACACTATGCCTACATTACTAGTAATAAGTTACTCCCTCCGTATTTATTTAAGAGATACACTTGATCGGGCACGCATATTAAGAAAAAAAATTGAATGAAATAAAGTAATAAAAGAAGTGGGGTTGAGTAGATATTTTAATAAGGAAAACCAAGTGGGGACCATTTCATTTTAGGGAGTGGGGGGGTGGGGGTGGGTTGTAGATATATTATTTAATTAGATGTTGTGGTTGGTAGGTTACTAAAAATAGCAAATGTATCTCTTAAATAAATACGGCCAGAAAAGGAAAGTGTATCCCTTAAATAAATATAGAGGGAGTATATAGTAATAATCAACACGCTGGTAGAGAATAACTCGGTTTTTAAACTCTAAAAAGCTAAACATGCCTATTCGGAGTACATATAATAACTAGTAAAATAATATTTTTGTACGTACAAATAGTTTTCTCATTTCAACCACATACGTGAATCATAAAAAAAAATATTTATTATATAAATGTTGCAACAACCGATCCAATATCTTATGTACACGTTCTATCTTACGGTCGATTCAATCAATTAGTGGAGAGGATTTGAACGGGAACTAATCGATGGAGCAAACAGATGGATTATTGTAGATATATAAGTAACACTTAATTAGCTATAAATCATATATTACAAACTACAATTAACATTAAATACCAAAATTATTTGCAAATGGGAAAAAAAAAATACTTCTATTAGACAGCCAACAGACATACAGTACTATCATTATTGTTGTTATTATAATGTCAACAAGCACACGCTTGGGTTGAAAGGATTTTCCTAGTGTGGGCCCCCAAAGGCCCCAACCGTCAACGGAGAACATGGTAGGCCCAAATTTAGGCCCAAGGTGTATGAAAGGGGTTTATCACACACACACACCACTTTAGCCTAATTGAAGTAATTAGACTCTTTAACCACACTCATAATTATGCTTAACTATTTAGTAAGCAACACCACATGTCTTTGCATCTTTTGTTTGGACCACTTTTCTTTTATTTGATTCTCTAAATGACTCACCAATAGGTGTCTCCCATGCCTTTTTATTGAAAAAATGAGTGTGTGGCTCGGGCAATGACCCGGTTGCTATATTGAATAGTTACAATTTTAGGTTTTTCTTAAGTTTAATATTTGACCAAAATATATGTATTTCACAAAGTGAAAAACACCCATTAAGTTCCTCAACTACATAGATATACTACGTCATTTAACATGCCAAGTAATTTTTCAATCAGATCATCTTAAAATTTGTATAACTTGTTTTCTAGTGGAACTAAGTGATTCAAATTAATAAACACCAAATTAGATATATATGCAGCTATGTAGTACGTTTCAATAGTTGATGCTTATGAGACTTACGATATCATGTTTCTTCATGGTTGTCCAAATGCGTTAATTATTAATTTTTTATTATCAAAATAGTCCATAGAAAATAAAATGTTACATAAACTTTTTGTTGTTTTACACTTCACTTTAGCATTTATTTATAAATTAATGTAAAGAGATAAACAACAATTAGTGGTTGGTTGAGATGGTAATAAGAGTTATCATCTATGCTTAAGGTCTTCTGTTCGAACCTCATTGTAATGATATTTTATTGTCCATGACATAATATTTGGTGAGTGGATGGTGTGGCGTTAAAGGAAGAGTACTACGTGGAACATAGACATTTTCCAAAACGTTGTTTAATATATTAGTATAGATTTGACGAAATAGAAATTAAGTTAGTCGCTAATAAGTCAGAGCTAACTGATCTTTACGGATAATAGAAGTACCAATTTTTGTGGACCATGTCTAAAGAAGGTCGATAACTTCTTCCTAATAAATTCATAATAATTCTACTCACATTATGATACCAATTTTTGTGGACCATGTCTAAAGAAGGTCGATAACTTCTTCCTAATAAATTCATAATAATTCTACTCACATTATGATACCAATTTTTGTGGACCATGTCTAAAGAAGGTCAATAAATCACATTATGAATTTTTTTTTATTATTAAATTGGTATCATTGATACATATTTTGTTTGAATAATGTGATTTAAGTCACAATTCACTTTAAAGAAACGTAGGGTTACTATGAAAAAATGGTTACTATATCTAAGAATTAAATGTGGTATTTAATTTATTATGGTCACTATATGAACAACAAAAGTCCTTATACACGTAAAATAGATGCTAGAGAAAATGATTGATTTTGGGTCCATAGTAATATCATTGTGGACCAGGTTCACGCAATAATTATCCTAATAGAAGAGAAAAAATTGTTACAAGAAGTAAACGTCTGACATCTCTTAATTTTTATTTTAGGGAAGAAAGAAGGGATACTGAACAAGCATAGGTAGCCCAGCTAAGTAAGTTTTCACTTGAGTTACTCCCAAGCATTTTGGAGCTGATGGGACTCGATCGTGTGACCTCCAAGTCACAAGGTGAGTTCCCCACCAACTCCACCAGAGATATCTTATTTGTTGACAAAATACTTCGTATAATCGTATATATTATACTATTTTTTCGTTCCATATGAATCTTGATATTTATTGTCATGCTATATAATTTTAGGTGATCCATTTTTATATGCCTATTAATTACTTTTACTATAAAATTTACGAGTATATCATCTATGTTATTAAAGCAAAGTGAAGGAGAACGAGAGAGCTGCAAAACCTCAATACGTACTCCTCTCTCAACTACTCTCCTATTTAGAAAACAATGAAAAAGGCAAGGGAACTCTGACAATATTAATGATGATCTGGCATGTAGTGATCTTTCTGTCTGCCTGGTGGTGGTGTGAGATGCAATGCAATTTGTAATGGTATTAACAGTGTGGGTGAGTTGTTGCAAACCAGGTCTTCATATAATGTGAATGAGGAAAATTTGCAATACTACTTTAATTAAGTTAGGTTCTAGTACCACAAATTCATCGGAATTCATCTTCTAATCAAATGTTAAGGCTCCGTTTGGTAGGGTGTAAAACGTTTTCATTGTAAAATGATTTTTCATAGAAAACATTTTCAAGGGAAAACACAATTACAAACTAGTTTTCCTTTGTTTGGTAACTTAGAGGGAAATGGGAGAAGATGGTGAAGATTGAGGGGAAGAAAGGAGAGGAAGGTAATGAGGTAAGAAAGAAAAGTGGTTTCCCTCCCTTTCAAATGGAAAAGGGTTTTCCACCATTGAGGGAGTCATGGAAAATTGTTTTACATCCCTTACCCAACCAAACAACGTAAAATGAATGAAAAGGGGAAAATCATTTTCCATGAAAACGTTTTACGCCCTACCAAACGGAGCGTAAATGTAAATTAAATGTAACTGGATCAAGCGCAAGAGACATCAAATTAACAGGAAAACTAAAAGAAGATAGAGTTCCAAAAGGTGAAATAGGCTGATCGGCTGCTTGCAACTGCTAGTGGGCTCTTTTTTGGGTTGATGTAACCAAGCGTTATTTGCTGTTAATCTTATGCAAAGTAGTGTAGTATAGATTAGATTAATCAATGAGCCAACTTAATTAGTGGTTAGTCAATGTATGCTCCATATAGATATTTTATCAACTTAATTAGTGATACCCATAATTCAATATTCTAATTTCTACAAATGAGAAACTGATAAGAATGTCAAATATCTTCTCATAATAAACCATCAACCAGTGGCTCATTCGCATCGAAAAAAATCAACCACTCATCATCTATGTCTTCTTATAAATACAATTGACTCGGAATCTTCTCACACAATACACGATAACTCTATTATCATAAATTTTCGTAATGTAAGGTTATGTCTTAATTTTGTTTCCTTTTTAACTGAATACTCCTTAATAACAGCCTTGAAATAGAGAAAGTGAAATTGACGTAGATTCACTCATAACCTGCGTTTCATTCTATCGCTTCAAATAAAACATTATTAAATATAGAAAAAAAAATCTGTATAAGTCTTGTAGCATCCATTACATTACATGACTAAACATAAATGCTGACTATTCACATGTAATTTAATTTCTTTTTAGAAATTTGGTTTCATAGATGTTCACTCCCTATATGAAAAAGAAAAGAAGAAAAATAAAACTTTTGGCGGGAGAATTTAAATAATGAAAAAAAAAGAGAAAAAAAAAACAGATCAGGTGTATTTTAAAGGAACTTGAGTAAAAGTTCCCATATACATATTGATCACATATATACATCTAATGATGATTCGGATGCAGCATCATCCAGTGTCGAATTCGACATTGTTTCCGACTGACTTCCATTCTCACTGTCTGAAGAACTGGATGACTTATCTTCTACAGGTTGATTCAAGCACCAATACATTATGCTTGCTGTTAAAGTCAGGATCATCTTTTGGTTCACCTGATAAACATGATGCACGTATTGATTAATCATTAGTTAATCGAGGTTGATTAAGTAGAGTTATTCTAATGATTGTTTGATCCAAGCATATTTCATGAAACTTATTAATCATAATCATCATCCTATACTACATCTTTTGGTTGACCTGATAAACTCATAAACATGATGCACGTATTGATTAATCATAGTTAATTGAGGTTGATTAAGTAGACGTATTCTGATAATGAAATGTTTGATCCAAGAATATTTCAAGAAACTTGTTAATCATAATCATCACCCTATACTAATTAAGAAGCTGTATTCAACAAGACGGATCCACTAACATACAGGCTAGAACATGATGTTAGATTAGCTACCAAGATTCTACACTAATGGTCATTTTTTTTTGTGTTAAAAATACTGAAGCAACAAGGAAGATTGTTTGATCCAAGCATATTTCAAGAAACTTATTAATCATAAGTCATAACCATCATCCTATACTAATTAAGAAGCTGTATTCAACAAGATGGACCACTAACATACAGGATAGAACATGATGTTAGATTAGCTACCAAAATTTTACACTAGTGGTCATTAGTCTTTTGTGTTAAAAATACTGAAGCAACGAGGAAGACATCAATGAATGTCGCGTACCTCAGTGATGTCGTCAGGAAGCAAAAATATCGAACATCCAAGTTTCCTCGCGATACTGATTATATAGGAGGCATTCATCTTTTTCTCCTCGTCTGAAAATAAGTCCAATTTGAAATGTCAATTGGCTAAAAGACTTAAGCTGAACATGCACATACTTTTAGGATTTATTCTGGATGTATGTCATGCAATACAAGACATTTATCCGAATAATTTCTATTGCAAATATAAGATGGTATAAAAACTTAAAACTCTACTTGCAGAAAATGATATCAGGAGAAGTCATGGGAAATTATTTAATTAAGTTATAGAAGATATATACTTGGTAGATTTCAGCTGACTAGCTAATATGAGAAATATTTTCGAATTTTTCAAGTCATTATGACACAGATGCACAATTGCATTTTTTTAACATTGCAGGCTAGCCATTTTCCAATTTCTAGATAGAACTCAGAAGGAATCGTGATCAAGCTTCAAAGCCGCGTATGTCCTCTACAAACTATATGATGTATCTGTAAGACAACTTAAATGTGAAATTTTACAAAAGACAAGAAACCAGTTTGAAAATCGCCTGATTACTTAATACAGAGTAAACCACAGCAGATCCTCCTTAACTGAGTACCATATCCTAAATGTTGCTTTAGCAAGCTTATGATTTTTCTTTGTTGAATCTGTTTTTCTATGGATCTAGACAATTATTAGGTAAAATTCACAGTTCTACATATTCTGTATTTCACTGACAGATTTCTCAGACAGTCAGGAGATGAGTTACTGATATAAATTGGCCTCTATCAGGTAATATACTAATGAGATACTCAGAAAAGAGCTCTTGAATTCCACCTTATTGAACTTCTCTTGTTTTAAGATATAGCAATGCAATTATTCAAGTTAGTATCTTATGCAACCAGAAGAAAACAAGGTCAGACAAGATAGTAACCAATGAGTTTTGAGAATCTTTCACGCAACTAAACACAGTTCGCAACATGATAGGAAAACCAAGCTGTGATAAATTCTGGAAGTGCATACCACTTATTCCCTTCGTAACAAGGCTCCAATTTACTACTCTTGGCTGAACCGCACTGAGAAGCTCAAGGAAAAACATGCCATTTGATAAACTCTTATCCTGTAAAACATTTCATCAAGCTTTAGAAGCTACCAAGCTAACGGTGTGACTTTCATGCATAAAAAGACATTATTAAACTAAACACATAAAACTCATTTCAGCATCGTCTGTGAATTTGGACTAGTGCCTGATTGAAAAATTATACTTTGTGATAAAAGTACACAATAAAGACAAGATCAGCTGAGTGACAAATGGATCAACCTAAACATTATGAAGTTTGACTTGGGACTAGGGCAAGGCCCTCTTTAGCATTGTGGTGATAATGTTGATGGTAAGAGTAATAAGAATGTTCCATCAAAAAAATGAGGAATAAGAATGGATTTCTATACCTTAAAACTTTTCATATGTGACTGCCCTCCGGAGTTTTTCACTTGACTGTTGGCCCATTCTAGTATATCAGCATCAGTGATTTCCTTCCCATGAGAATGGAACCTTAAGTTCCTTACGAGTTGGATCATGTGGCATCGCATTAATTGCCACAAGTAAGCTGAAAAATATGAAATTCAGAATTATATTATAGTCCATTGTGTAAAGTATATTGCATTATTCAACTAATGAAAAATTACCACATACCTAAAATCAACTTTTTATTTCCTTGCACAATATCATTTCCAGCAATATTGACCAAAGAGAACTTCAATTGCTTCCCAAGTTTTATTGCATTATTACAATTCTCAACCTTTTTAAAAGGCATCTTGATGGGTGGCTTATTTGCAATCTTCCAATTGACAATCCTTGGTGAGACCTTGTCCAGTGTCTCTAAGAGTATCCATCTACAAGCAACAGGATTCAGAGTATGATATAAATTACAGATTCACATGTAATGGAGCAACTACATAATATGCATTTCGCTTAAAATAAGAAATTAAACAAGTTTTAGATGTTTTCTCCATCAGTGTTTTTTGTGTTATATATTATCCTATATGGAGTAATTGATTGTTAGATTGTACTCACCCATCCCTTAGATCTTCAAATACATTGTCTATGCATGTTGAATTGCCAAGACTATTTAACCAAAAGCGGAAAGCTCTTTCTTCCCGTGAGACTTGAGCATCATCTGCTGAAGTTTCAAGAAACGATATGTTTTTTGTTTGGGTAGACAGCCCATTCCTGTCACAGAAACAGTCGATAATTCACAAATATGTTCCTCTTGTTTCACCAGAAGGATAAAAAATATGAAAAGTAAACATACACTATTTTAGCAAAATGCAAGCAAATACTTCATATACAATATATCTGTAAATGTCAATATAATGCACATGACCACTGAATTTGAATCTTGTCCTTCTAAGTTTTAACTCTTATTGCAAGGCTCACTCATCACTCATCAGAATACCAACAAGGTAAATAGGTACTTGCATAAAAAAGACATGTAATGATGTATTAAAAAAAAAACATTTAAGAAAAAGGGTCATGATGCATTAGAAATTTAAAACTACAGAATGGTCCAGAATTATTAGTTTGAAAGTATCATTTCTCACCTGTGCTGAAATATGTGTGCAACAAAGGCAAGGTTGAGATTTGGTGAACCTTCCACTATGTCCTTAGCTGTCAAGTATCTTTTGCAGCCCATTTTATCAGCATGTTCAAGTACTAAATTTGCTTTCTGTAGAGGATCCTTTACTGTCAATGTCCTTGGATTACTGTGCTCTGGGGCAAGGACGTTTAAAAGATGAGCATAAGCTTCTCCATCCTACAGTAAGTTTTCACATTTTATCAGCAACTCTATAAACAAGTTACTAAGCCATCTCTTGGGGAAAAAATAAATCAGACACAAAATTGTCTCATCCAGTATATACAATAACAAAGTTCAATTGCAAGAAACACCACACCAAGAGTGTAACAAAAAATCCAAGGGTCTATCCGACTTATATTATATAGAGAAAAAAAAAATCCAACCATTGACCTTTATATCAGAGGAAAAGTTGGGGAAAGAATAAATCAGACACAAAATTGTCTCATCCAGTATATACAATAACAAAGTTCAATTGCAAGAAACACCACACCAAGAGTGTAACAAAAAATCCAAGGGTCTATCCGACTTATATTATATAGAGAAAAAAAATCCAACCATTTACCTTTATATCAGAGGAAAAGTTAGTGACAACTTTCTTGTATTCTGACTTTTTTAGTTGGAAGTTCATCCATCTCAACAAGATTTTCTCTGGTGGAAGACTCAGCAACTCTTCTGCGTCCTAAGAATTTGAGAAACTTAAATTAGATATTGAGACTAGAATTTAACATTCTGATGTAGAATCTGAGTATCAGGTATGGAAGAAACTCACCTCACTGCTGTCCACTAGCTCAACCAACTGAGGCGTTTTCTTTAAGTTGAGGTCTGCCAAAAGTTGTATCTACAAAAAAACAATGTATAATGAGGTCAATGTCTGATTGTAGGTGTAATGCCTGTATACTATGCATTAGCTATCAACTAAGAAGTATACTTCTTAGTTCAAGTGAAAAAGGAGCATTTTTTATCATGGTTATGAATATATATATCTCATGAACACTAGAAGACAACACTCGTATGATAGATTCCTACCTTGATGATTTGAGCAATTAATCCCACCACAAGATGACGCTGTAAACAAACCATTAATGATATCAGTATTTCTTGTCAAAACAATGCAACAATCAGTAAAATTAAGATACAGCCAACAACATAAGATTTATTATACATCATGAAAAAAACAAAAACAAGAAAAAAAGGATTCAGAATATTAGAAGGATTGGTAGACTAAATGTCATTTGTCTGTGTACCCTAAATTCTCAATCCTTTCATAAGCTCAACTTCTCAAGTATTACAAACTACGGTTGTATGCCTAAGTCAAGCAGGTGACAGTGTAGCATGCATCGGTGCATGTGAAACAAAGCAGCACTATTTTCGGATTCATATAGATAAAATTTGGATAGACCACAGTTGAAAACTTGAAATGTCTGTTTTATGAGATTCAGCTTCTTCTAAACTAGTTGCAACTTGCAAATATAGCAAGGGTTTTTCCAATCCATGACCATGATAGTGTCATCTTTTCTGCATTCTTTTCTTCAAATGGATATCAATGGCTATTGACTCATCTTGAATTTAGACCATTTGTAACAAGCAGAAAAACTCTTCTTATTATTGGTAAAATTAGCAAAGGCGAGAAGATGAAATATACAAGTGAAGAATACTCTCAAAGAGTGAATTCATCTTACCCTTCCTTCAATGAAATCTTGTGTACCAATATTAACCACTGTACACCCAATAGCCTTAGCTGAATTAAGGCATAGAGTGTGGTTTTCATTTCTTTCCCACGGATTGAGCAATCTCTTCATGTTAACAGCACGTTCATCAATCGTCCCAGGAACAGCAACATTGATAAGTTTACTGCATTTTTTAACAAAGCTAATTTGAAAAACTTGCCACAATATCAAAGGTAATGAATCCCAAATGAGAATTGTAGTACAAATGTTAAGAGGGTAAGAGTATTAACCATAAAAGAACACCATCCTTAACAATCTCAAACAAATCATTGGTTGAGGGATCAATAGGAAGGTATTGCTTCAAGAACTTGTCTTCTCCAAGATAATTGTTGATATGTGAGACATATGACGATTTCTCTGACTCGCTTATTGTATGAAGCAATGTTGTTGTAGCAGCCTTAAGAAAGGCTGATGAATTCTTAGCTGGACTTCCCATTTTTGAACTTGCATGTGCGTGCAGTTTCAAATACACCTGTATTCACCCACAAAGCTCTTCCTCTTTTAGACCACATTTTAGTTCTCCTTACTTTAGACTAGACATAATTATATCTAAGGGAAAGAAAAAGATTAAGACAACTTCACTGATTATAATACTCCCTCCTTTAATCTCAGCTCAATCAAGCTAACCACCACTCCCTCCTTCCGCAATCAATAACCACGTTGATATTGTAACTTAAGCTAATAATCCGACAACTAAATCCAGACCGAGGGAGTAACTAGCAGTACTGTATCCTAAACATTTCAATTTTCCAGTATCCAATTGATATCCAGATTGTTTTTACATCCTTCAAACTCAGCTCGTTCAAACTAATAAGTAATAACCACTCCCCCTTCCCCGATTAATAATACTTTGATAGCGTAACTTAAACTAATAATTCAACAACTAATTCAGCACCGAGTACTTTATCCTAAACATTTCAATTTACAACACAGAGGATCATCATCATCATTTTTCTAATTTTCTACTCCAAAACAAACATTTAGTTGGATAATCAACCAAATAACCATTTGAATCATGTGTTAAGCTCCTAAATCAGTGATCATAAAAATCAGACCGAATTTAATCTCCAAAATATTGAAACAGAAATTTAAAAAATGAGTGACTTACCCTAAGAAAGAGCTCAAAATCAACCTCATCACTCATCTCCTGATAATTACTCCGTAGAAACGAATCTCTCTCTTCTTCAGTCAAATTCTCTCCAACAACTTTAAGCTTCGACATCTTCGACGACAAATCGGCAAGAGTAAGAGGTCCACTCTCTCTCCTAAACGTATGGTACTGCATTCAACAACGACAAACAATCATAACAAATTAACACTTTATTATTCAATTTAAGATCTGAAAAAACTCAGATTAAGCGAGTTAAACCTGAGATTTCAATGTCCGAAGCTCGACTTGAGTGAACTGATTATGGAGCCATGGATCTGAACACAGAATTCCGATGTATCCACCTGTCATTGATGAATTAGTTGAAGGATTTTGATCGAATTTGTGGAGTTGTGTTCTTCGTTATCAGTGATCAGTGGAGAGGTTTCTCTCTCTTCACTGCAAAGTAAGGGAGGAATGAGAGGGAGAGGGGGGGAAGAAGGGAGTAGGCCGTAGAAGCAGAGCTGTCAGAGTTGTAGAGCAAAAGCAGTTTTTTTTTGTTGTTGAGAATTCAAACTATGACTGATTTGCCCTCCCCTCCCTCGTTTTACCGTTGGTAGGAGGAGGGTTGTGCTCGTTAATTCAAATTGTTTTGGACGTAAAGATTATGTACACTATTAAACAATGTATTTTCTAAACTTACGAGCCTTCTAAATTATTACGAAAATAGAGATGTTGCGAAATTCGTTGAATTATTTTACGTTATAATCTTCATTTTTCGTGGATGTCAACTAGCTTAGTTGGTAAAGTCTTGAGAGGTGGTACTCAAGACATGAAATCGAATCTCGTCTACATCATTTATTGATTTGTCCTTTGTGGCTCTCTCTACACTAAAAAATAATAATCTTCATTTTTCAAACACAACTATCATTTTATGTATTCCGCAGTAGCTTAGTGGTTACTCTATATTATCTTCAAACATAGTCTTTGTATGATTATATCATGTAGGTATCGTACAAAGATATACATAGGTGATTGTATTCCTTATATTCTACTGATAATACTCCGTAAAATTTTAGAAATGACTAATATTGAGATAGAGACTTGGCACTAGGGCACTAGGTCAAACTTTGTCATATGCGGAGTACTCCATATGACCATTAAAACGACGTATACCAATGTAAAGATGTTGAGAACTTTTATACTAATGCACAGCTAACCTTTATTTAATTATGATATGAAATACCCACTACGAGTAGAAAATAGATCCTATTTAGATTTAGGCAATATGAGCATGATGAAAGATGATGATTTCAAGTTTGATCCATTTAAATGATGGGGATTAAAGGTGACCACTCAGTCGACCCGAGTTACGACATCCTTTGACCTAGGACCGAGCCAGGTTGGTTGGCCTTGACCCGCCTTGGGATTGGTTATAGATTTATTGGGTTTGTTGGAAAGATCGGAAGAGGATTTGGGTGTTAATTTATTTTAAAAAATTGTGTAATTGAACAATTATGACCAGCTTCGTTGGTCAAATTTTTAGCTTGCGCATAATTCACGTAAAATTGAGCACATCGTGCTAGTTTAAGCGGGTCGTGGGTAACTCGGCCCAGTGGCCTATAAGGGGGGAGTGTTAAGGGTCATTTCACATACCCTGTTATACTCGTATCACCTTACTGCATTACTATATGATGGCGAAACACGTGAACATAATGAAACTTTATTATGTATGTATAAATGCATTTAAAAATTAAGCAAGCAGGGCATGTGAGAAGAAGCTTACTTTTATTTAGGGGTAGGGAAGGCTTAAGGGGGTAATCTTGTCATTTCAATAACTGAGGGCCCACTTGGAGCTAAAGAAATGTCTCTACTTTTTCAAAAGGTTTGAAAAACATGGATAACCCAACGGCTACTTTGTTTGAAAGGTTCACTATTCACTAGTCACTACTACTAGTCAATAGTAATAGCTATCACCTGCCTCTAAATTATTGAGTTTCAATTGAAGTTACAGATTTTGGACTGCTCGATGTTCCATGTTCGTTTAATAGAAAAACTATGCCACACTCGAAAGGTTGTTTATTCATATGCCAGTTTAAAAAAATATTGTAATAATTTTAAACTATAATGGTACTCCTATTATGTATGAGATCTCTATAAAGATATGTTATATTCACCTTACGTAAATTAAGTTTCGTGTCTCATAAGTTCAAATGAGTTGCAATTAGATCTGATTAGTTCACCTAAATTTCAAGTACTTCATGTAAGTTGACTCTCTCGAGTTTACTTTATTGCAATCAAGTCTGATAACTGATAAAGTCCAATAAATTTCAATTAGATATGACCAGGTCCAATAAGTTTCAATCAGGTCATATCATATCAATCACGTTTAATCACTTTCAATAAATTTAGATAAATTCAGTTCAGATAAGTTAAATAAATTTAATTCAAGTAAATTCAGATAAGTGCAATGCAGATAAGTTTTTTCCCCTAATATTGCAGAAGATTTCAATTGGCAATAAGAAAGCAAGAACAAATAGCTAACGTAACTAGCTGTGAGTCACTAACACTTTAAACAGGCCAGGCACACAAATGGATCAAAAAAGATGGGGAAAAGAGGATACATAAACAGGTAGGCCTTTGGGGAAGTGGGCCCGTCCATAGATAAAGGCAAGCAAACAAATATGGGCCTTATTAGAAGATTTGCAAGTACCACAAATCAAAATCCCAAATTAAGTCGGTAGGGTTAAGTTAATGAAATACTCCTTTAATTATCTATACCTTGGTCCTCATTTAGTTTAAACCATACAAACTCTCAAGTATGTTTGTTAATTATTATAGCCCCACTCTAATTTATATGAATCTTTGGTGTTGGTTGACACTTCATAGAATTGTGGCCCTCTCGTGAGGAGATGATCCTAATGTTTTTCCATTACTTAAGGACCCGTTCGGTATCGTTTTTTGTTTTCAGTTTTCAGTTTTTCAAAAAACTAAAAACCATAAAAGTAGCTTCCATTTTTTGTTGTCATTTTCAAAATCAACATGATTACTATAAGTATGACTATATTTTAGTTCATGGTTCAATCTAAATCTTATGACTTTCAAAACTAAAAAACCAAAAACTGAAAACTGACAGTGATACCGAACGAGCCCTTAAAATAACGAATATTGAATTGTCCTTGGTTTTTTTTTAATTGAATCGAAAAAGTTAAGCAAGATCGAGTAATTTCACACTATATCAACTAATAATAAACAAATTAACAACTACCTAGTTCAATTGTATAAAGAATTAGTTAATACCATAAGCATAAGCGTGCTAATTATAATTATTATACTAATAGTGTGTTCTCTAAAGATATTATGTAGGTATAAGTATTTGCTGTATTTAGCAATTTGCAACTTAAAATCCCAACAATAGAAATCATTAGTGTGGTTGTTAATATTAATAAGAAAATGAGGTGATCTATTCTTCAATTGTGGACCTCACTTAACCACATGCATTTCTGATCCTTGTAATTGAACACTTGAAAGCATCATCATTACTCACTGATTCTGCTTACATTATTCATAAACCTAATCTTTTATTCCTGGTTTATTTGCTTCTCATTCAACTTTGCTCACTTATTGGTAAAGATTGTACACCCTTACTTCTCAAATCTTCTACGGAATCGGGTGCACCATAGATGTACTGGATAGAATATATGGACCACCCGAGAAAATCCACTGTAATAACATCAATACCTAAATATGTATTCCGTATTCAAGATAGATGTGAGGCACATGCACGTGAAAAAGGAAAGAGGGGGTATTTAGTTATTAACACAAACACCAATGTTACCCTATTTTTGAACGATATGTAAGGTGATAACTATTCGTGTTCAGTTTGAGTTTGAGTTTGAGAAAAAACTCAAACACAACCAGTAACATTTACATTGAACTTGCGCCAAGTTTCGAGCTTTTTCTTGCTAGAAATTTTAAAGTGCATCAATTCTAAATTCAACGAGCACGTAATCATTTTGATTTTAAAATGTTTGCTAATAACTTGAACTTCTCAGTTCACAAGTAGTGTTTAAAAATATCATGTGCTGGAAAAGCACGAATCCGAAGTCCAAACTATCACCTTGATAGC
The DNA here is from genome assembly GCF_020520425.1 of Spinacia oleracea. Taxonomy (NCBI): domain Eukaryota; kingdom Viridiplantae; phylum Streptophyta; class Magnoliopsida; order Caryophyllales; family Amaranthaceae; genus Spinacia; species Spinacia oleracea. The sequence continues at coordinate 5,458,759 of NC_079491.1, forward strand.
AAATTAACAATCCATCATAAATTCATAATTCATAATTCATAATTGATAAATCAACTTTGGTGATTCAGTCACCATCAAAATAATCCAATTTGCGACAACTCTTTCAAGGTTGCTTAAGAAGTCGACTATGTCAAAGTCACGAAGAAAACGCTTTTATCAAAAAGATTTCAGTAGAAATGTTGATAGATTTATATATACAGTAATCCAAATACTCAACTTGAAGAAATCCGACAACAAGAACATAAAGAACCAGAATTGAAGATTGGAATAACAGAAAACTCCTCTATTTTTATCAGAAAACGATATTTCTCAAGGAAATACATGCCTCAGAACCTTAGAAGTACAAAACTTTAGTTCACAAAAAGGAATTCTATCATCAGACAAAGACGGTGACAGGGCGGACAACGCCACTGATAAAGAACATTACTTTTCTTCTTTAAGAGCATATAATTGCCATGAACAGATGTGAACAAGCAATCCAGCTTCCTACGTTTCTACGACTACATACACGTGTCAATACACCTACATATTTCATCCTACCTACCCTACCGATTTTTTCTATAAAGGTCGTGATATGTAAGATGTTTTTTTTAAGGTGAGAAGAAGGGATCCTAGTCACCCTACTGAACAAGCACCAATCACAGGTTACCAGCCCAGCTGCGCAGGTCTTTGCTATGACCTCAAAAGTCACAGGATGAGTTCCCCACCAACTCCACCAACTGACATGAGTGTTTGATTGCAATAAGCTATGTACAATTAATTTATTAAGTTTTGAATATCATGTACCTTAACTAGTAAAGATGGAACAAAAATTCACTTCAAACTGAAGAACCGTAGCTGCAGCAATTGAAGAAGGCTCAATATGCTATCTCTTCAAGTACTTGAAGTGTTTTTTGGTGCACCTGGTGCATGAATGGTTTCAAAGTGAGCCAAGATTCTTTCCACATCATTAAAGGGGATTGGAAAATTAAACATAACGAATAGCAAAAAGATATTAACATAAAGTCGGGCAGGAAATCCTAGGTTAACATGTGAGAGGGAAGGAAGGAAGCATAAAAAGAACAACATCTTTTAGCATCTTGACTCGAAATGAAGACAAAATGAAAACAAAAATGAAGGGAAAAGGCAAGTTTACCCATTCTAGGTGCTGTGCAGTGATGCCTGAGACATTTCCAGCATATATTCCTCCCAGTACCTGATAGAAAAGAGATAAAGGTGGGTTATAGTCCATCTATCATCTTTTTATGCCACAAATACTTCTTGTTAGCTCTTATTCATGGTTTAAGAGATACTAACACATATTTAACAGTTAATCACTCATACCTTCGTTACAGTGTCGAGAAACATCCCAGGACGAACTGGAGGCAGTTTTCCCCCAGTTGAGCTTTCCTGAAACAATTTTCACAAAATTGGCCGTCAACCAACTGACATGGCACATAACAAAGGAAACTGTCCCATAAGGCAATAACCAACTAACCATACTTACTCTTCCTACAACTCCACTAGGACTGCCGTCTTTTTCAGTGCTCGGATTATCTGTTCCTTCATCCTTGCCTTGCATTACATTTTTAATCATCTCCAGAACCGTTTTACCAGGTTTTAATGCAACCAGCTTGGTCAAATAATTAACCTGAATTTCACTTACATTCATGAGAAAGCTCTGATCATAGGAAGATGAGAAAACAGTGAAAAGGTACATGGAAAGCTGTGTAAGATGCCAGAAATCTGACAAACCTCTGCTTCAGGGAGAGTATTGAAACCACGGTCATTTCTTTCATCAAGTATTCCACCTCCCATCATGTTTCGGGCTTCTTCTCTGATTAAGACAAGCCTGGCAAGCAGCTTTCTGTCGGGAACAACAGGTCGAGTTTCCATTGTCTGTCAAAGTTAGTAACATAAGTATTACGGGTCTGGTGATAAGGTAAACCAAACATAAAAACTCTCGTCAGAAAATCACTAATGATCTTGCATGAAAGGACTGAAAGTTGCAAATATCTAATTTGTATGAACATCAATACACCAAGGGAGTTATATATAATCAAATATTTTTATTTTTCGTTGGGGGGTTGAGGGGTGGTGGATATGCATCAAAAAAATTTATTTTCCATTCAAGCACAATCATGTCTCATTTCTCATCATGGCAGTGCATAGGAAACTAGGGAAGGTAGACAGGAAGCAGTTGAATGTCACAGATTCTACAGGACAGACAATCTCTTGTATGGTTGTATTCATGTTTAAATCTTGTATATTTGTTTGTTTTACTGATCCAAGTCATCAATATATGGCATTCCAAGCTCATTTGTATAATCCATTGACATCCATAACAAGTATTTCGTAGCTATTAAGCTGACAACGGCCTTTTTGCTTTCCTACCAAAACAATAATAGTTAACATGTGCGAAGGAGAAACGGATGATTTAAGACATATATATGACACTCTAACCTAGATAAAAGAACAAGAGAGAAAAGCTCAATAACATAAGATATACTTTGTATAAACTATAAAGGAGTATTATAATGCATATCGCTTTAGTGCCCTGTTAGACAAAGAACTTCCACTGATTTACTTACTCCGGTTAGAGTAGCGTGGTAGAACTGTGGTAACAAACAAGATACAGGAAAAGCCATTTCTCACAGCCTAATGCATCGTAGACAAAGTGCCAACAACACACAGATTTAACCTTTTTAACAAGAAAAAGGGATTGTATTAACAGCACAGTAAAAATAAAAATAAAAAGGAGTACAAGCAAAAGAGGACAGTCTTTCCTCTAAAACAGGAAAAGTACATTACAAAGTAACCCAGTTCCTTTGGACCTCTCCAACCGAGAAATCCTTGAAAGCCCCCGTCCCCGCTGCCTTATCCCATAATGACAGCAAATAAGTGAGTTTGCCCCAAAACAAATCAAGAGACAAAGAAAGAACACGCGAATAGACCTAGGAGTTTCACTCCAACCACACATGCCACAAAATTGCCATGAAAGCATTGATCCATAACAACTTCTCCTAACGCTTACCAAATCCCCTAAAATAAATCTGTAGCTAATCCAAAATCACTAAAAGAAAAACCCAGGATTCCTTATGCAAGTGAAACAACCAACCTCCGCCCAGTGTAAAAAAACATGTGAGCAACGCACAGGTTATCACGTATGAAGGAAGACATGTCTAGCTGTGAAGGGTCAAGGTTCAAAAGTTTGGTTTACTACAAGGATATAGTTGCCGGCTCTTTCACTTGTGTAACTGTATGTCAATTTATAAGCACAACAGTGAGATACCAGCACGAAGCCACTAGTTAAGAGCCAATTCAAATCGCCAGTCAGTTTTCTGAATTTGGTTTTGAGATTCAAAACTGAGAAAGACGTCTACTGAACCATACATGTACTACTTTTATGAAAACAGAAAACTATGAACTACTTTTACTGGTTTCCAAAAGCTTGTTTGTAATTCCTTAAAAATAAATACATATGACAATGAGCAAGCCCGATATTAATGAGATGCTGATGTCTCCAGCATGAATAAACACGGGACTTCGCCACATCTGTAGATCATAGCCAAATCTCTCAAGAAAACAAAAAGAGGTATGGCCTATGAAGAGTGATTTACCTCCAATAAGTCATCAGCCTGATTTGCTATATCGAGAAGATTAGCACCAGGAAGGTGAGCTTTCGCTCCGTTTTCACCCTTAAATTCTCCACCTCCAGCAGCCACTCGACGTAGCAACTCATGTCTGCTCTCCTTCTGTGGAGTTCTACAAAGCAGTCCAATCACTTGTACCTAGATATCAAGCAAGGTTTGTAATATCCAGCAAGGTTTGTAACGAAATGCATGTACATGAAGATAACCACCGTGAAGTAGTGTTGAGAGCACAGGCTAAGAAATCATTCTCACATGTGGTGGGCATTTCTTCGTGAGATGGGATAATACCGTCTCCTTGATGACCTCCAAAAGCGACTTGCGCTGACAAGCAACATATGATATTTTAGCAAATCTGCAAATATATATATTCAATGCCCTACATATTACTGGTTTTTCCTCTTAGGGAAGAGAAGAGGTAATACACCATGCTTTCTTAATGCATCATATTTCTTATTTACCTACTTCTAACATTTTCAGGTTTTCCTACACTGAAAATGAACCTGCACAATCTCTTCTTGATATTACATATGAACTCTTAGAATAACAGTATCCATGATCTGTTAACTATTTGGTTGGACTAGTATATTGGCGATGGTGGATCAACTTGAAAAGCTGTAACGACAATAAAACCGACATGAAGGGAAACACATCTTAACCATTACCTTGTCATCCTGGTCCTTATCAGCTGTTTGAATCATGTAATCCAGAGCCATCATGAACCCAGACTCCATCTCATCAACCCTCTTCCCAATAACTCCTTGTGCAGCCAATTGCACGGCAACTTCCTCAGATGCTTCATCCATGTACATATCCTCTAGCTGTACCCATATCAAATGCACAATAAGCAAGGTAATATTCACATTACTGATTACTTACACACCATAGATACGCGTTACTCAGACTTGTATAGTTTGATCAGTTGATGCACTCTTTAGATTCTTAATCCTGATAATCGTAATCGTGAAAATACTAGAATCCGATATGGCATCGTAATTTAGGAAGTAACAAAGCTTTACTATCTGTTGGTGATCACACTCCTCACACTACAGCTAACCTTCTATTGACTTGTTTACATCATGCAGCAAGCAGTGAAGCACGCATCAATACCCTTACAACATCAGCTACACCTGCTCAAGTCTTCTAGAAGAATCCAGCCTAACTGCTTCCCTTAATTCTAGGGTTCAGTTAGCATTCTGTTAGACTTGTATTAAAGCTGTTAGATTGTATCCATTCTGATGTGTCAGAATGCTGCCTTCTCATTGGTTAGAACACGTATTACTACTGCTGTATATAAATGAATCATGCTGTAATAATCATTCATTCAATAAGAAACACAATTTTATTTCATCAAACTCTCTCTCTCTTTATCTCTTTCTTCTTTCTGTTTCTCAATTCAGTGATTGTCTGTAGACAATCATAGTTTAAGAATCACCTAAAAGGCTGATTCTAACATGGTATCAGAGCAAGTGATCTATTGATCCTGCTACATTTGTTCGTTTGATAATCAATCTGAATTTTACAGTTGATTTTGTTTCCAGAAAATTTAAAATTCAACTACAATGCCTGCAGATCAGCAAGATCATTCACTAAATCCTAATTCTGCTTACTATCTAAGCAACAGTGATTTGAATGCCACAAAATTAGTGAGCATTGAATTTGAAGGACAATTTTTCAATGACTGGAAACGATCTATGATGATTGCTCTTTCAGCAAGGAATAAGCTGTGCTTCATAGATGGCACTCTCAATCAGCCTGCAGCAAATTCTCCAAACTACAAATTGTGGTGCAGATGCAATGACTTGGTGATTTCCTGGATGCTAGCCTCACTTGAGCCCAAAATAGCAAGGAGTGTTTTGTACTTGAAGACTGCAAGAGCAATTTGGCTAGAACTGGCTGATAGATATTGTAGAGAATCTGGTCCACAATTATTTTCTGTTCAACAGCAGTTGAGTGAGTTGACTCAAGGAGAAGATGAAGGAATTGCTAGCTTCTTTACGAAGATCAAGCTGTTTTGGGACCAACTTGATGCACTTGAACCTCTACCTACATGTGTTTGTACTGGTTGTAGTTGTACATTGACACAACAGCTTCTCAAAACTCAACAGAATCAGAGACTCATTCAATTTCTGATGAAGTTAAATCAAAAGTATGAACATCCAAAGAGCACTATCCTAATGATGAATCCTTTGCCTACAATATCAAAAGCCTATGGCCTTTTACTCCAAGAAGAACAACAGAAAGAGCTGCATGATATCAAGCATCAATCACATTCAGAATCAACTGCTTTCAATGCCAGAAGGTTTGATCACAAACCTTATAAACCTCAGTACATACCTCAATCTAGTCAATACAATTCTGGTACTGGATATCAAGCTGCAGGAAATATAAATCAGTACAGAAATACAACAAGGAACAATTTGTTCTGTGATCACTGCAAGATGAAGAATCACACCATTGATAAGTGCTGGAAGCTACATGGATATCCTAAAGATTTCAAAGGAAAAGGGAAAAGAGTAGCAGCAGCAGCTTCATTGGATGAATTTCCTACCAAAGATACACAAGCTGAGAAAGAACAAGGAGTGGTTCATGCTACTTTCACTGAGGAACAATACAGTCACCTGATGCAGTATTTGAACAACAATCAGGTTGCTAACCAAGCTGAGAATTCTAGCTCTCACTCACTTGGATTAGCAACAACCTCTCACAAAGGTACTTTTTGCTTGACTGCTAATTTTAAAAGAACATGGATTCTAGATAGTGGTGCCAGTGATCATATGTGTTCTGACTTGTTATTATTTGATTCATTTGAAACTGTGAAAGATAATCAACATACCATAACCATTCCTGATGGAACTGAATTGCCAGTTAAACACAAAGGCATTATTCATCTAGGTGCAGGCATTACACTCAGAGATGTGTTACATGTTCCAGAGTTCCATTTTAATCTGATCTCTGTGTCCAAATTGTGTTATGATGCTGGCTGTTCTGTTTCTTTTACAAATAATGATTGTTTTCTTCAGGACCTTTCCAAGAGCAAGCTTATTCTGCTTGGTAGGTCAAATAAAGGACTGTACAGATTAAATGATGAATTGTTAGCTTCACACAAGATCTTGCTTCACAATAACTATGCACTTACAACTGCTGGATCAGCTGCTGTTCAAGAAGCCAAGTTATGGCACCTTAGATTGGGCCACATGTCATTTGGGAAAATAAAAAGTTTAAATGGAGTTGATGTTCCAGGCTGCCTAGCAGAATCATTTTGTCAGATTTGTCCATTAGCAAAGCAAACTAGGTTTCCCTTCACAACCAGTTGTATTAAGACCACTAAGGCATTTGAATTGCTACACATTGATGTATGGGGACCTTACTTTACTCTTGATTCTTCTAGGTGTAATCAGTTTTTAACAATTGTTGATGATTATACCAGAATGACCTGGACTCACCTTATGAGAAATAAAACTGACTCATTGAAGATTATGGATCAATTTCTAAATTATGTTGAAACTCAGTTTACTTTACAAGTCAAACATATCAGATCAGATAATGCTCCTGATTTAATTGAAGGAGGAATGAAGGATTTATTTCTTTCTAAAGGGATTTTACATCAGAAAAGTTGCAGCTATACACCTCAACAAAATGGTGTTGTTGAGAGAAAACACAAACATCTTCTTGAAACAGCTAGAGCTTTGTCATTTCAATCTCAACTTCCTGACAAATACTGGAGTGAGTGCATTCTCACTGCAACATATCTAATCAATAGAATGCCTTTGAAAAGCATCAATTTCTGCACACCCTTTGAGAAGCTCTTTAACAACAAACCTGATTTGTCTCATCTAAGGGTATTTGGCTGTCTCTGTTACATCACAACACCCAAGATCAACAGGAATAAATTCAATCCTAGAGCAGATCCTTGTGTTTTTATAGGATATCCATCAGATCAAAAAGCATACAAAATCCAAATCCTTAATCTGGCCACAAATAAGATTGTCACATCTAGAGACATTGTTTTTCATGAGAAACATTTCCCATTCCACTTTTCTCCAACACCAACCACCACCTATAAGAATCAATTCTTCCTACCAGTGGCTACAGAATTCACTGACTTGTCCACCCTTCCTGTTTTTTATTCAAATCCACCTTTTCAATCTTCTGATTCTACAACCACTCCTGACACAATATCTCCCCCTCTATCACCTACTTCTTCCCATTCCTCTCATCCAAATTCTATACATTCTACTTCTCCATCTCCTACTCCTAATCTCATATCTTCTACTGGTTTTCCTTTTCCCCCATCAAATCAATCCATGGAATTTCCAATTCTCCCTCCTAGAAAATCCACTAGACAAACTAAACCACCATCTCATCTCAAGGATTATGCTTGTCCTCAAACCACCAGACACTGGTGTAATATTGTGGCTTATGACAGCTTGCCTGCTAAGCACAAAGTGTTCATTGCTGCACATATGAATCTTGTTGAACCTACTTCTTACTCAGAAGCTGCTGCAGATACAAATTGGGTTACAGCCATGGAAAAGGAGATTACTGCCCTTAATAACAATCACACTTGGGATTTTGTTCTTCTTCCCAAAGGCAAGAAAGCCATAGGCTGCAAATGGGTTTACAGAATCAAGAAAAATGCTGATGGTTCACTTGAAAGATATAAGGCAAGGTTGGTTGCAAAGGGTTTCACTCAAAAGTTTGGGATTGATTATCATGAAACATTTTCTCCTGTGGTTAAAATGTCTACAATCAGATGCTTAATATCTCTTGCTGCCAGTAAGCATTGGAAATTATTCCAGCTAGACATCAATAATGCATTCCTACATGGCAACCTTGAAGAAGAAGTTTATATGAAGGTCCCTGAAGGTGTTAGTGCTCCTGTTGGTCATGTATGCAAGCTCACCAAATCACTTTATGGTCTTAAACAGGCATCCAGACAATGGTTTGCCAGACTTTTGAATGAACTTACCACTCAAGGTTTCAAACAGTCAAAAAATGACTATTCTCTCTTCATCAAGCATGATTCTACAGACATCATAGTGGTGGCAGTTTATGTTGATGATATTATCATCACAGGTTCTAATGAGGACATCATTACTGAGTTAAAAAGACATCTACACCAGACTTTTAGCATCAAGGATTTAGGGCTTCTCAATTACTTTCTTGGTATTGAGGTTTGTCACACACCAGATGGCTATATTCTCACTCAAAGGAAGTATACTAAGGAGTTGTTACAAGATTGTAAGCTTGACATTACCAAACCAGCAGTCACCCCATTTCCCTTGAATCTTAAGCTTTCCACTGATGGTGATCTTTATGACAATCCAGAACTCTATAGATGTCTTGTTGGCAAACTTAATTTCCTCACTCACACTAGACCAGATTTGGCTTTTGCTGTTCAGTCATTAAGCCAATTCATGCATTCACCCAGGATTCCACATGTTGATGCTCTCTCTCACACTTTGAGATATGTTAATCATACAGCTGGTCAAGGTATTCTTTTAAGAGCTACTGACAAGCTTACTTTACAGGCTTTTTCAGACTCTGATTGGGCTGCTTGTCCCACAACAAGAAGGTCTGTTACTGGCTATATTCTCTTACTAGGGAATTCTCCTATTAGCTGGAAATCAAAGAAACAATCCACCATTTCCAAAAGTTCATCTGAGGCTGAATATCGAGCTATGTCCCAAGCTGCTGGTGAAGTTTCTTGGATTGTTAGGCTTTTGGAAGAGTTAGGTGTTACTGACCTCCAACCTGTTCAGCTTAATTGTGACAATCAATCTGCTTTGCACATTGCCAAGAACCCCATCTTTCATGAACGCACCAAACATATCGAAGTTGATTGCCACTTTACAAGAGATAAGGTTCTTGAAGGTCTCCTACAACTAAGTTATCTCCCAACACAGCATCAGTTAGCTGATATCTTTACTAAGGTCCTACCTAGTCCTCAACACAGAACACTTTCATCCAAACTTGGCATGATACATGTCTCTCCCATCCCAAGTTTGAGGGGGGGTGTTGGTGATCACACTCCTCACACTACAGCTAACCTTCTATTGACTTGTTTACATCATGCAGCAAGCAATGCAGCACGCATCAATACCCTTACAACATCAGCTACACCTGCTCAAGTCTTCTAGAAGAATCCAGCCTAACTGCTTCCCTTAATTCTAGGATTCAGTTAGCATTCTGTTAGACTTGTATTAAAGCTGTTAGATTGTATCCATTCTGATGTGTCAGAATGCTGCCTTCTTATTGGTTAGAACACGTATTACTACTGCTGTATATAAATGAATCATGCTGTAATAATCATTCATTCAATAAGAAACACAATTTTATTTCATCAAACTCTCTCTCTCTTTATCTCTTTCTTCTTTCTGTTTCTCAATTCAGTGATTGTCTGTAGACAATCATAGTTTAAGAATCACCTAAAAGGCTGATTCTAACACTATCAGTGAAGGATTTTTAGGGTTCGAACAATAGCGTTTCTTGCAATATGACAATCACCTAGGTTGAGCTGAAATAAAGGCAATGCTTATCAAATCTTGACCAATAATACCAAGTTCCAAAACCTAAAACGCAAACAACAATCCAAACATCTCTTAGGTTATTTTTTATTTTACCAAAATCATACACCAACTAAGTAGGACGGCTACCAGTTTGAAGCAACAGTCGACGAAACAACCGTTATCACAAATTCACAACGCAAGCGGTAAGATACTGATTCCTCAATTGCATAGTTCTCTATCCCAATTTCCATCGCAACCAGCGTTACCTAATTCTTTAATCACGAACCCCGAACCGATAAGGCGAATTATAACATAAAAATGGTACAATTTTGGTCTAATTCAGCAAATTAGGTAGCGAATTGTGAACTCGTAGCCAATCTCATACGAGTGAATTAGGTAACAGTGAACGCAACCATCAACGAAACAACCATTATCACAAACTCAGCTACAATGACTCATTTCAGGGTTTAGGGTTTAAGCAGCAGAAAATATGAACTTATCCCATCACATCAAATAATACAGAACACTCATACAACTTTTCTCACTCATTCAACTACCAAATTCAAAACTCCAACCAACAAACAGGCTTTAAAAAAGCATCACATACACAAGAATTCACTCATTTGTCAGCAAACCCAACAAAAAAATTAGAACAAAAAGGAACAGATAGGAAAACAAATTATCTAACGGCTCGTTTAGTGGCGGTAATGGAAATATAAATACATGTAATTTCGCAAACAGCGAAAGCAAAAGAGTACTCACAAGGGTGATCATTTCTTGAAGAACGGAAGTAACTTGCTCCCCACCTTTGAGAATTGCTTCATACTGAGAACTGTCTGGTTTCTCGTTAAATTGTTCCTGTGTTGTTTTGGATTCTGGGTACCCACCACCTACTTCATAGCTGCTACACAAAATCAAATTAGCTCTTTTCTTGCTATATTTTCTGGATTGTGGGATAAATTGGGATGAAGGGGGTGAGAATTGGAAGAGTTTCGAAGGTGAGGAGAGAGAATTTGTGAGTAAAAATGGCGGGTTTAGTGGAGAAGAAGACGAAGCCATTGTTGAAACTGCTGGGTTTTTGGCTTAATCTGAGGAGAGAGAAAGTAAAAGGAAATGGATAATGGGAGCGGTTTTATTGTCTGAAAAATGGAGATTCAAAATAAAACGCCGTCTGTGGGACTCGAACCCACGACCACATGGTTAAAAGCCATGCGCTCTACCATCTGAGCTAAGACGGCAACGTTGTACTTTTTGGAGAACTTGGTTTTCGAAGACAATATAGGAAGTGCTGCTCTTTGCAGCTTTGCCTCTAAGGCAAGCTCAAGTGGAAGCCCGATGAGATGGAGAAGGCCCAAGCACCTTTAAGAAAGAGGGATAGAGAAGATCATAGAGTTATTCCGAAACTCTCGAACCTCGATGAGTAACTCGGGTTTGAATTCAGCTAAAAGTTGTATGGAATAGCAAACAAGAAGTAATAAGACTCGGGGTTTGAATTCAGCTAAAAGTTGTACATGGTAGCAAACAAGAAGGAATAAGATTCGGATTTGAATTCAGCTAAAAGTTGTACGGAGTAACAAACAAGAAGAGACTCGGGTTTGAATTCAGCTAAAAAATGTACGGTGTAGCTAAAACTTGAGTTTGGAAAAATTACGTTTTCAATTGACCATTGCAGTGCAAAAGGCGTGTGCAACTAAGTCAAGCATGCACAATTTATGTCACGTCAACGACAAGTGTGCATGATTATTTTGCGTATTGCTTGAGTTATACGCACCAAGATTTTATTTTACCAAGATGATACACGTATATATCTAGATTTTTCATAACGATATATGTACATTTTTGGGGGGTTAACAATCAACATATGTACATATCATGACTATATTTTATCATTTAATGAATCTCAAATTCATATCATAAATTTTCAAAATACTGAAGTAAAAAATGAAACAAGAAGCACATTTCAATTGACGTTTGATTTGGAAAAAAGGGCATATGACGAGTCATGAATGCACGATTTATACCATATCACGTCAATGATAAATTTGCATGACATTGTCTCGTAATCTATATGCATAATACTTACAATTTTTTTTTTTTTCTATAGGATACGTGTATCAAGTTTTTTTTTGTAGATGATACATCATACATGTACCAACATTATAATCCATGGTTCTGATTATTTTTTTCTATAGGATACATGTATCAAGTATCTCGAGTTCTGAAAAGTTCAATAAATGTTAAGGTAAGATCATTTGTGATTTTTTATTCATGTATTTTCAATAAAAGGTAACGACTCACAATTATCACAATAATATTAAATCTACCATAAGAGCATATTGAACTGCCAAATAAAAAAAAAATTATGTTTCGTCCTTTGTATTTTAAACTTATGAATTATGACCGAGTCTCGTCTATAACTCTATATCACCCGTTTTTTAAAAGAAGTATGGAGTACTCAACAGAAGAGGGGAAAATTTAGTACAAAACCTGTATGGACTGAAATTTATGGCCCAGAAGGGGAACAAGCCCATCCAAAATAGCCGTTTGCAAAGGTGGGGCCCATCCTGCGAGAAAGAACCCAAAGGGGTAGGTCACCTACAATAAATCACAGTCAGTGATTTTAAAATCTACTCCACTCTACCGAGGGTAAACCCAGTAAATTCAACAAAAGGCCAAGGATAAAAAAATAAAATCATAAAATACCTGCATAAATTTCTAAGCAAAAAACAGACGTTTCCTCTTCTCCGCTTCTATATATACCCCACACAGTTAGCCCTCACATCCCTCGTTTATCCATTTCTGCTCACCACTTTTTCCTCTCTCTCCATTTTCGTCTTCCTCTTCTCCTTCGAGTCCTCTTTCTCTCTCCTAGGGTTAGGGTTTCTGCGCATTTTTTTCATTCTCTTCCAAAATTTCGGAGATGGCGACAGAGGTTAAGAACGGAGCTGAGAAGAACGGTGCTGCTGCAACAACTGTTGCTTTCTCGGCGTTCAAGCTACAACTTCAGGTTCTAGCTCCTAAGGCTGCTGATGCTGTTCAGTTCTACAAGTCTGCCTTCGGCGCTGAGGAAGTCAGCCGTGACATGCACCCTAAGAGGAAGGCTGAGCAGGATTCTCCTCTCGTTCTTTCTGTTGATCTCAAGGTTGGAGGCTTCGTCTTCTCGGTCGCTGACCTTACTGGTGACTCTGAGTAAGATCTCTTTTCTCTCTGCTCTGTTTCCTCTCTTCATTTCGTTTTCTGACATATATTTGCGGTTTTCTGGTGATTTGTGGCGTAGTTTGCTTGTTGCATATTATTTGGTTGTTGATGGAGTAATATTTTAATTTTAACTATTATTTTCTCCGTTAAGGCGAGTTATTATGCAGATAATTTATTTTCTGCGTTTCATCTTTGTTTTAAGGTTGCTTGAGGTTTATGCATGATTATTCTGGGTGATTCGCTTTTTCGTAGATTAATATTCTCAGCTGAGCATGTTAATTGTTTATTTTGCAATTATTCTCAGACTTATTTCTCAATAATTTGCTCATTTCAACGTGTAAATCAAAGAATCAACAAAGTTATGTGACTATTTGTTGTTGCTGCTTTATTTCATTTGTGTCTATATTTTTTGTTTAATATCATTATCACTCCGTCAGTGTAGAAATCGCTTTTTAGAAAGTGACGTTTCAGCTTTGTTTTACTTTTGATTTCTCAGTAATGATTTTAACTTCTCTTTTACTCCGTATCTCTTTACCAAATTTTTATCACTAATACTTTAAAATGAAACTTCTAATATTTCAGATCTGCAGATTTTCAGAATGGAAATACATTTTAAAATAGTTTTACTTACTTTTTTTTACTCGTTTTTATTTTGTCTGATCTCGTTCTCTGTCTTATTCGTACAATTTGTTGTTTCCAAATTGTAATAAAATTTTATTTAAAAAATGTAGGGTGAAAAATGAAGGAGCTGCTGGCGTTGTGTTCTGCTTGGAGACCGATAACCTGGATGGTGCCCTTGCTGCTGCAGTCTCTGCTGGGGCCGTGGCCGAAGGTGAAGTGACAGAGGACGAAGTTGCCGGGCGCGTGGGCAAGCTCAAGGATCCCTTTGGCTACACTTGGGTCATCTCTTCCCCTGCTGCTAAGAAGCCTGCTGACGTCGCTGCCTAAATCACCGTCTGATCTTGATAACTTCTGACATTAGGTCTATTGAATTCTGGAAGTACTTGTTATTAGTCGCAGTAGTTAATTAGCAGTAAGTAAGAAGAAGAAAAAAAGCAGTAGATGAATGAACAGTTTTAACGGTGGTGGGTGTTCATAGCTTAATGCTTACGACTCTCTGGTTGTCCTAAAATTCATTTTGAATTTTGAATGACTTTTTGATGGAGAAAATACTTTTGTATCAACCGGCAGTTGGCGGTCTCTCTTTGGCCGTGATTTTAATGGAGTAGTAATGTTTACCGGTTACTTTTTGTTTGTCTCCGTTAATTTTCCGTTATGATTCTGTTAGCATTCACCTATCTTGAATTCTGTTTGTGCCTTTTTGTTAACTGTGTGATTAGTTTTGGAATCAAAGCTTTGGTAGTGGAAAGTTTTACGGGGAAGTGTAATTAAATGAAAATATTTAATTGAAATTAAATTAAATAATTAAGGATGATTCGAATTCTGTTTTTGTCCTGTTTAATCGAATCGTCGTTGAGCGTGACAAGTCAGATATTAAAACTTTATGGGGAAGAAGCAGAAAAAACAGGGATGGGAAGAAGGTGTACGACAACAAATGAATGTGTGAAACATGTCACTTGTTTAATCAATTTGATTGGCTGTTTTTTTAGTTTGATACAGTGGTCCCCATTCTGGGGTGTACAGTGTTTTGTGATGGGTCGTCGTCCTTGCTCTTCTGCAAGTCCCCGGCCTCACCCGCACTCTAGTTGTACGGTACAACCTCTTTTCTTTACAACTTGTACAACTTGTACCCCATTCAATTCGCCTTCATTTTGTACAAAGGTTATTTTATTTATCACCCTTCCTATCCTCATCCTCCCATAATCTCATTGCAATCTTTCATCTGAAAAAAGAATCATCCAATTTATGATTGTTTTTGGAAATAAAAAAAACCCAAGTTTCCGAGTTGGGATTGGAATGTAACTTCATGGTTTTACTTTTCTTTGTGTTTGCTCGTAGGAAATTATTTCCTACAAATTTGTACACGAGTTACTAAAGTGAGGCTATAAGAAGAGAGATAAAAAAAATAGCATGTGAAAAAATGTAACCATTTAAGGTAGAGAGCAATATCAAAAGGACATTAAAAAAGAATACTCCGTTACAATAAAAAAGAATAGGACGGAATATGTACTTTTTTTTAAAAAAAAAAATAACAAAAGGAGTTGGGATAATAATAACAAACTTAATAGGTTTAAATTTATTTGAAGTTGACCACTTTTTTTTGGTTAGTGAAAACATTTTTTTATACTTCTATATATATACTTCTTATATACTTCCGGCTCGTTTGGTATGAAATGTGGATAGGGATAGGGAAAGTATGATGGGGAGTTCATTAATTTTATCCCTATTCCTTTTTTGACATGGTAGAGGATAAGGATAGAGATTAAATAATAAATTTACTATACTACCCTTTTTAAAATGGTAGGCTAAAATCATATCAACCTCTTTTCTTTACCTATTACCTTTTTTTTTTTTTTTTTGAAAGGACCTACTACCCCTTTTAATGAAGGGTAAATTGTCTTTTAACATTAAAAGGAGAAATCCTTCATTCCATACCTCCTCCTATGCTGGAACGTAATGATAGAGATAAAAGCCCTATTAGTCCCTATCCCTATGACCCTATCCCATTGGCGGTGCTAGTAAGGGTTCAGTGGGTTCAACTACATAACTGTTCTCTTGTTTTTTAAAACCCACCAGATTTTTATTTTAGCTAGTAAGGGTTCAGTGGGTTCAACTGAACCCTTACTAGCTAAAATAAAAATTTGGTGGGTTTTAAAAAACAAGAGAACAGTTATGTAGTTTTGAACGCGGTAAATGACACAAGGAAAGTGGTGCTGCAATGGTTTTAGCTTTACCAATCAAACCAAAGGTCTAGGGGTCGATCCTTCCTTCCGGATTTTCCTCCCTTTTTTTGGATTATTTTATCAATAAACTCTACCTATTAATTTCCTTGGTTTATAATCACTTTTTGCAAATTTATTTCAACTGAAAATTTGAAATATTGAATCAAAATTGTTTGAACAATAGATGAATTCGTGAATAGAATAATTAAGTTACTCTCTTAGATAACTTAGATTTAGTTTAGATTATAATTTTATTTGTTGCTTTATAATTTAGGAAGTTAGGTTTGTACTTTAAATATTTTATTGTAATTGCTAGATTGAAATCTATGATTTTGAATAGATTGATTTCATTGATATAAAATGAAGGGGATAGAACATTTTTGGAAAACCATATTTCAAAGTCATAAAATCATCCACTTGTTCATCCCCAACCCAAATTCAAGGTCACTTGAACCACCCATAAATGAACTCGTAACACCTCAAAGTGAATTTCTAATACAACTACTCCGTATACAAGAAAATGAACCTTCGACACCTCAAAGTGAACCTCCAATTCATAATCAATTTTTAGTGTAGAGGAGCACACTTATAACTTTAATCTTTTTCAATATAAACCACGCTAAGAATCCCAATCTTAAATTATAATTCGGGATGATCAGGATTATGCCGTAAAGAGAGGGTATATATCAAAAAATTGTTGTGATCCACGCACTCATAATTTTCAACAAAGGGATATTGGAGGTATGCGTCGCTTTAATGTTGCTTGGTATGATATGTATGTTTGGCTTGAATATAACATTCAAAATGAAGCAGCATTTTGTTTTCCATTATGATTTTATTATATGCGTCTGAGGATTCCGAACTCTTAAAGAGAAAATCCTGGCACCGCCACTGCCCTATCCCTATCTCTATCCCCAAATAAATTAGAATTTCTTGTAAACAAACAAGGGATAAGAGTATATAGGGATAAAATATCCTTATCCCCACCCATTATCCCTCATACCAAACGAGCCGTTCGTATATAAGGTTCTCTCAAAAAATACACCTAATTTATCACTTTAAAGAACCGAGCAGAGTTCTTCACTTCTTTCTATGTGGATAGTAAGAAATACTTCCTCCGTCTTTTAATACTCGCAACGTTTGGACTTTTGTCACTATTCATATAATCTACTTTGACTATTCTTAGTGCTTTTTATATAAGATAAAACATAGTCATGTGGGATCTTGTTAGATTCGTCTCAATGTGTATTTTCAAAATATCAACTTTTTATAATTTTTGCATAAAGAGAATTTAAGATATAAATGATCAAAGTTATGCATTGGCATGCGTGAAACTAACAAACGTTGCGAGTATTAAAAGACGAGGAAGTATGAAGGTTGTCATAAATTCACCTAATTCACATTTTACAATCCTTGCCCAGTTTCACTTTTGAAATCTTCTTTAAAATGAGGCCCACACAAATCCAACCATTCCTTATATCTCTATTTTTTGTTGTGAAATTTTAATTGTTTTTTTATTATCCGATTTTGAGTAATAAAGGAAGATATGAATTTTGTTCTCCGTATCTTAATGTACAATAAAAATAGTTATGTCATTTTTACTACGGTTACTATTCTATCATGTCATTTAGTTTTAGCATAACTTTTTTTTAATGACACATAGTGACAGTTGTACCAAACTTTAGTGAATGATAAAATCAATAGAAGTATGCAACTCCTAGTTTAAAATAGAGAGTGCATTACATTGGTTCAATGGTTTATCCTTGTCTAATATTACTCCATCAAATCCTTTTTGTTTATCCTATTTGACGTTTTGATCCGTCTAAAAAGTTTATCACATTGTTAAAAATGGTCATGAGATCACAATTAACATTGCTCACATAAAATACATTTAGTCCCATCAATTTTGTCTTTTTTAATTTCACTCAATCTAATTCTTAGCAAAATACTTTTGATAAATAAGACAACAATAAAAAAAAATGGAGGAGTATGTTGTTTTATATGCTAATTTTATGGACTTTAAACTTTGGAAGGTACATAATTACATATGCAATAATGCAACGTTGCAGACCTAGCAAAGGTTGTTTATAATATCCTCTACCAAGTGTAGCAAGTCTAGCTACTTACATTGATTGACTACAAAAGGTTCTAATATATAATTTATAAAAACAATTGCAAAACAGAAAATTGGTGTCTTCCTGATTATAAAATGCATTAATTAATAATTCTTTGATAATCTTATAAATGTCCCAAGTAGTTTGTCAAGTTGTGCTTAGAAAACTACGGAGTACTATTTATGGATAAGTTGGGATTAAAAATTGGTAAAAATATTTTTGATTGATGGTCGTGGCATCTGCATTGTCGTCCAACATGAGGTTAATCCATTTGGTCGTCTCTAAGCACTACAATTCAAATATTCTATTACAGATTGGTAGATTATTAGTCTATTCTACTGCTTCGATTTTGAAATCCATGAATGTTAAAAAAAAAAAAAATTATGAAAGCCATATTAACATAAATGTGTCCCAAACCTCACATGTTATGCCTTTTATGAATTTAAAAGCTAAAGGGTGCAAATGATGTCCATTAACTAGGTATAGATTATTGCATGTACCTTTCCTTGATTATTGCAACATTATGATACTCCATTTATTTCGCAACAAGTGCAACAATTGTCTTTTAACGGAGTTTAATACTGTAACGCCCCGACTTCTAAACACCATTAATTAGATTAATTATCTTTAATTAGCAGCGGAAACCCTAATTTAGTCGGAGCGTCACATGCCTATTTCCCTCGTGGGAAATACAAGGCGGCATAACCTTTTACATTTACTGACTACTGTTGAGTAACAGTAACTATACTTCACTTCGATTAATTCTTTAAAAAAAAAATTCATTGAAATCTAAGTAAACCTTAATAAATATTTCTAACATGTTTAACGTTAATTTAAAAATCTAACTCAAATCGTGAAATCAAACTTAGAGTTTAATTAATACATCCCTTTATTACTAATGACATAGTTATTTTTACTAAACATCAATCGTGAATTTGATGGTTGCATCCTCACTCTAAGGCATCCCATGATCTTCTTCGTACCTAAAACAAAAGCAACATCGTGAGCCGAGGCCCAGTAACATACTACCCTAACAACGTAAATTCATTTCAATTCATTTTATTTACTTTGCAATCAGGGAGAATAGAATATAGTAAATCACTTTCATAAAATCATTATAATAAAGCATCATTTATAACTTGAAACTTTAATAGTTCCCATTATCTTTCATAAAACCTTCATTTTACTTGGTAACTGACAAGTTAGCCTTGCGGGACGTCTCCCACCTTGCGATAGTCCTCAAGGAGCACTCTCCCTTGTTGGACATACGCCCGTACCTAAATAGTTTCTCTTTTAGCTTGCGGTAACCCTCAAGGAGCACTCTCCCTTGTTGGGTGTCCCGCGGTACGGCGGTACGTGCACGACCTAAAAATAGTAACCCCACTAACTGCCAGAACCTGTTACACTTTTATTTATCATGTTTCGTATCTTATTAATAACTCGTAAACATCATCTTATAAAATCATTCATAAACATATTTAAATATCATCATTCATAAAACACACTTCATAAATACATTTCATATCCCACAATCCAATATAAACACATCATTATAAACATATTTCATAATCATATAAACATATTTTATAAGGGGATTGTGGGTGTTAGCAATAGATGTTACCTCCCGTAGTTTATACTTCCTGTTCGATGGATCGTTCTTCCTGAACTCCGAGTCCAATTTCTTTCAAAATATTAAATAATTGAATTAGTTACTAATATGGTAATAATTTAACTTAGAAATTTCGAATTATTATAAATAACGAATTTTCAAAAGAAAAGTTAGAAATATATAAATTCATAGTTTTAATGAAAACATAATTAAACACCAATTTTAGTGATAAATATAATTTCATAAATCGGTTTTCAGGAATATATTACTTGAATTTCATAAATTAACGAAAACATTATTTAAATCAGATTTCATAAAATCAATATTATTTTAAGTAACCATTTTATTTCATAAAACACTAAGATTTAGTAAATGGACCAAGGTGTCAAAACTTACATTGGGAAAATTGGGCTAAGTGATTTGGGCTTGGCTTGAGAAATAAATATAACAAAGTTCCTAAATGGAACTTGTTTTCTTTTTCTGGGAAGGGAAACACGGGAGCAGGGGAGGGGAGGGCTCGAAGGAGGAGCAGGGGAGGAAGAAGGGAGACAGGGGTGGCGGTTGGGCGGCGCACTGCGGAACCACGGCTGAGAGGCGACAGCGGTGGTGGTGGTTTCGCGGCGGCGGAGCTGCAAGGAAAAGGAAAGGGGTGTTCGAACGAAACAGAGAAAAAACACGGGAGGGGTGTTTCTTGGTCGAACCCGGGGCGGAGCAGCAGCCTATCGCCGGGGATTGTGAGGCGGAGGTGGTTATAAAAGGTGGTGCGGTGGCCTGGGGGGTGCGGCAGTGACGAAGAAAGAGGGAGGCAGAGGTGTGCAAAACAGAGAGGAAACAGGGAAATTGGTGGTGGTGACTTGGGGCGGTTCTGGGCGGTCGACGCGGTGGCTGGTGGTTCGTGGGTTGGTGATTGGTGACGGACGGAGTGGTGGTTGAAGGTGGTGGGTAGTGGTTCGAACAGGAAGGGAGCAAAGGAACAAAATTTCAGATTTTGTTAATTTGATTTTTGCATTGAAATAATTCTGAAATTGATTCAATTTGTAATTAGGTGGATTTCTAGAAGAATAAAAGTTCTTGGGCTCCAAGGAAATGAATGTAGACTGAAATAAGGGAAGAGAGGAAGGAAAGAATGGCTTCCTTCTTCCATGTACGTGGAAGGCAAGGGAGGAAGAAACAAATTGAAAATTTTGTCCTTTAGGGGCATTTTAGTAATTTCAAGTAGTTAGGCCAAATTTCTGAATTTTAATTGCTATTTTAGGAAATTACTAAATATATAAATGTTTAATTAAAACAAAGTCTCGTAAAATATATCGTTAACGAAAAATAAATAAATTTTCGTTTATAAATTTGTCATTTAAAATAAATCGTAAAAACGTTTAAAATAACGAAATTTTTAAATTATTTCTAATAATTGAAACGAAATTACGTTAATAAAATATTATTAATTTTTAATAAACGAGTTTAAAAGTTTCGGGGTATTACAAATACACTTATTTGTTTTGAATCGTATTTGGTATAAATAATAGAGGTTTCACCTTATGTCAGTAATAGGTTACTCCCTCTGTATTTATTTAAGGGATACACTTGTCTTTCCCGGCCGTATTTATTTAAGAGATACACTTGACATTTTTAGTAACTTATCAACCCCACTATCTAATTAAATAATCTATCTACACCATACCCCCACCCCCACCCCCTAAAATGACATGGTCCCCACTTGTTTTACTTATTAACATATCTACCCAACCTCACTTGTTTTATTACTTTATTTCATTTAATTCTTCTTCTTAATACTCGTACCCGACCAAGTGTATCTCTTAAATAAATACGGAAGGAGTATGAATTCAATCCCTACTAGACTACCATCTAATGTTCTTGGGGAACAAGGAGAAGAATTTCGTGTGCTTCTCTCTTATATCATGTGTATGACTTGTGTACCTGGTTTAACTGCGAGAAGTTCAAGTGTGCTATTTTCACCTGAAAATCTTCCAAACTTATTTGAACTATACAAACTTATTACACCTAATTTGACTTGGTTGTAAGAGAGTAAAGTTTATTATTGAAACTTATTGGATCTAAAAAAATTTAAAAAAACTAAAGAGAATATATTTTGATTGGCCATTTGATGTGCATTTTGTAAGTATTGATATATGTTGCTTACAAATTTTATTAGAAACTAGTTATTGAGTTCGTTCAATGAACAAGTAGTTATACATATAAGGATATGTTGGGCCCCGATTACCCACCTTGTCGGGCCACACACCACCACGACTCCACATTAGTATGATATTGTCCACTTTGGGCCAAGCCCGCACGGATTTGTTTTTGGGCTCATACTAATAGGAGAAGATACTTATATGTTAGACAATCTTTGTCTCCTCTTCCGATGTGGGACTTGTGTTGATATCCCGACAATCCTCCCCTCAAACCAAGGACCAAATCGCGAGGGCACACATAAGGGGCTTCTCCTCACACCGCAAGTGCAGCCCGCTACATTGGATCTTGATCCTGAACTAGGGGTGTAAGTGGATTGAGAAAAGTCCAAAGTCCAGTCCAGTCCAGTCCAATCCAAACTTGTCGGACTGGATCGGACTTGAAATTTTTTGGATCGGACTCGGACTCAAATTACCAAATCCAATTATTTTTGGACTGGACTTGGACTCAACCTTTTGGAGTCCAAAAATCCAATTAAGTCCAAAGTTTTAAGATTTTATTTATAGATAAACATTTGTAATTTAAAAACTATTGTGAAATATGTGATTTTTGGGCCTTTATTTACTACGTGCAACAAAAAACAACAAAATATTACACTCCATATAAAACTCATAACCCAAAAATATTATGTCAACCTCTTTCTCTTCCGCTTTCTCTCGTCGGCTGTGATGGTTGATTATTGAGTTTTAATATATTTAAAGTTATGTTTTTTTAAGAACTGAAACCTTTTTTTGGCTAAATGTTTAATGTGTATAACATATTGTTATTTACAATTATATATATTGCTTAATGGCTATTTATGTTTCCTTTACAAAGGAGTGACTTATAGTATAGGTGTTAAATCATTTAATACCCACTATTTGATACTCGTGTACGGAGTATTTTATTTTATGTGTTAGAAAAGTTACCCGATAACAGAATTATTTGCATTTATTTTCGAACCGTTTAAGTTATTTTTTTTAAAAAATAAAACTAAAATAATGTTTTTTTCAAAAAATAAATTAGATCGGACCGGATTGGACTGGATTTGGACTCAATAAATTTTTTATGGATCGGATTAGATCGGACTCGAAAAAAGTTTGGATCGGACTCGGACTCAATTATCCAAGTCCAAAAAATTTTGGATTGGATTTGGACTTGGCAAAGTCCACTCCAGTCCATCCAATTTACACCCCTATCCTGAACCTTGGGCTATGGTACCAGTTGTTGGGTCCGATCACCCACCTTGTCAGGCCGTACACCAGCACAACTCCACATTTGTATGAAATTGTCCGCTTTGGGCCAAGTCCGCACGAATTTATTTTTGGGCTCCTTCCCAAAATGCCTCATACTAATAGGAGAAAATGAACACTTATATGCTAGACAATCTTTGCCTCCTCTTCCGATGTGGGACTTGGGTTGATATCCCAACAAGATTGCTTAACCATCTTTTAAAGTTCTAATTTTATCGAGGAATTGTTATTTCAGAGGGAATACATGATTTAAATAAATGAGAATTTGAAGGTTGAAATATTATGTAAATTTAATGGTAAATTCATATTGGGTGTTAAACAGGGAGATGAGGTGAAAAAGTTGAATGAATATAGGTATTATATAGTGAATTGACGTTGAATGACAAAGATGAAGGGGAAGAGATGTTAAAATTGTAAAGATAACAAACAACACAAGGGAAAATTGAAATAACCAACTTGATCGATGAAAAAAAAAAGGATGCCATGTGACATAAAAATAATCATAGTTAATTGATTATGCCTTTTAAATACTAGGTATAGATCACTACTTTTGCAATCTTTCGTATTCCCTTTTGTTCGGAGTAACCATTACGAACAAAAGGGAATACGAAAGATCGCTAAAGTAAACCATTATTCTACTGAATCCAAATCCATATTTAAGACTCTCGAAAGCTAAGCCCTTAATTCCATAAACCCATGCCAGAAATGTAGAATTGCTGATTTCATCACAACTAAATATGAAGCCCAATCCATTCTCACATTTTCCCTTCAACTGCTGACCTGGATCTCCTTTTTCTCCCCATTTCCAAACCTCCATTTTTTTGATTTTAAAATACAACGCCATTAAAACTCCAATCAAATTAAACAAACACTCAAATTCGTTCCCATCTTTTTCAAATTCAAGCCGATCCTCAATTTGATTGATCACAATGCGCAAAAATCACGGATTAATTACATGATTAAGATCTGATTAGTTCCAAAATTGGAGTAATTTATTCGAATTTTCCAGTAAACTAGCAGAAAAAATGAGTGGAGCAAGGTTGTGTGGATTGTTAGGGGAGCTAGGGTTTGAAGGTCACGAGAAGCTAGACCCAGATAGCTTTGAATGGCCATTTCAATACGACGATGCTCGACCTATTCTCGATTGGCTTTGCTCCAATCTTCGCCCTTCTAATGTTCTCTCTCCTTCCGAAGTTTCTCAGTTACGTTTTTCTCCCCTTTTCTCTTACTTCAATTTATACTATTGTGAGTGGAATTTAGTTTTTTTGTCTCATTTTTAGTGTAATTTGTACTTGAATTGTGATGGAAATTGATTTAATTTTGATTTTGTGCTAATTTGGAACTGAAAATGCAATAATGTGTTGCGAATTTTTGAGGGTTTTGATTGCAATTGGCGGAGAATGTGGTTTGTTTATAGTTTAGGTGAATGTTATATGTTAGAGTTTTGGATTGATTTTGAAAAATTTAGGGCTTAGATAGTTAGATGGATAGTTCTAGATTAGTGATTTACTGTTAGCTAGGTTCAGTCTTTCCCATCCTAGTAATCAGCCCATTCTTTGGGGGCAAACCCAAGAGTCTACATTTAGTTGAACGTAGCCCGCAGAAGTCAAGAGATTGGTTAACAATGAGCATTCCGGCATCTCGTGTCTTTCAAGTGAAGGAGTGAAAGGTTACCTCCACTGTTGTTCTTCAGTTCTGCAGAATTGAGTGTTTTCAATTATGGTCATGGTATGAATTTTGAATTGCACAATGCGGAGTGCTGGCTTGAAGCGGTTATAATATGAGGTAATGGTAACGAGTTTGTGAGTAATTTCATTGTGGATTATAAATCAATATCTGAGCTCAAGGGTCTCTGTAACAAAAATGCATCCTTATTTATTAGTCAGGGAAAATGCCAGAATTTATGTTAGAACTCTTAGGAGTATTCAAGAAATCCTTTTGAAAGTTTACCCTTAAAAAAGTTGGTTTATTTACCCTGTGCTAGTGGGTTCGAATTCGTGCTTTGGGATTTCCTACTGAGAGCTTCTAACCATGATATTACAGCTTGTTAGCGAATGTCCGACGTGGAGGCTTATACTTAAGAATAAATTATGAGAAAATCAACTAAAGCAAAACATGCCTAGTTTCTATTTAAACTTTTTTTGGGAAAAATGAGGGTATCTGTTGTTCCCTCACTCATTTGGAGTGGAATGGATGGTTGCTATTTTGATTGAAAATAAAATAGTGGTTCTATCTAGTATTTCCTGTAATTTACCGCTGTAATTTATAAAGTGATAATGGAAATACAAATTTCTCTGACTTTCATAGTCTGAGCTTTTTTCAGGATGATGTTCTTGGTGCTGATAGGCATTTGTTTATCTTACACTTAGTCACTTACTAATGCAAAAACACCTTAAATATTTTATTTTCCAGGTATGAGCAATTTTTACAAGAAGGAAAGTTCTTGGAGGTATGATCATAATGCTTTCTCCCTTTTACGACTATTTTCCTAGCTGTAGTTAGCGAGCAAGTTCATCATCCGGTGATACCTTGCTCAGATTTGGCCATTTTCTTCTTTTGATCATAATGTTTGAGCACAACTAATGGATACACATGTGCTGTTCTGAGCTGAGATTCAAATAATAATTTATAGGTTGAAAATTTGAGTATCCTTACCTGGAATTTCACTTTTGGTGTGCTAAATTCAACTTCAGGTGTTGGAATCTTAATTACATGTTCCATATATTGTTTTGCAGGGGGAGGATTTGGATTTTGCTTATGATAGTATTTCTGCCTTTTCCGCAAGAAGAGACAATCAGGAGGCTGTTTTTGGCGCTGAAGAAGGGCTTAAGGAAATTAGGTAATGTAGTTTCATCTCAAATGCGTTTGCTTTTATACATTATATAAATTACTGATGATATATTACTGAACTTAGAAAAAGTTGAATGTATTGATGACTTGCTCATATCTTGACTTATGCTAATCTGACATACAATTGTATTATTGTAGTCGTTAAGTGGTGATGCTATCAGCTTTTAGTTCGCATTAAGATTCGTTCCTACATAATGGAGTTGCTTTTAGTGTGAAAGGACAGTATATGTGTCAATCTATAAATGTCTGGAGTGAGGGGTATTAAACTGTTTTACATTTATATTTGTTGACCCAACTAATGCAGGATGTATTGCTGTACGGCTTTATTGTAATAGAAATCACCCTAAAGTTAAAATTGCAGGCAAGTTCTTTTCTATTCCACGGGGCACTATTTAATAGGTTATGTTTGGGGAATTTAAAATTGCATGACTCCAATTGTTTTTCTTTTGAACTAGGATATGTGTTTAACACACAATTGCAATTGCCAGTAGCTTGCTGTAAAATGTCTCATTTAGTTTGTCTAATGAAATTAACTTGCATTTATATTGATTTTTTTCTAAGATTTACAAGTTCCCATGATTTTTTAAAGTTCACTGTCAAATGCTCAGTATTCACTTTAAAGAGATGTGACAGTTTTAGGTCCAATCATCTGATTATTACTAATGCTGCTATGTAAAAAGTTTTTCAGTAAATACAATAATATAGCTTGATGGATCAACTTCTCTGCTGTCATACTTGCATAAATGCGGTTAACGTTTTATTTTCTGTATTTAAAATAGAAAGAAGAGAATATTTGTTATCCTTACGAATCCTTAACTGATTACTGCAAGTATAGGGATGAAACATTGGCATACAAAACTGAAGCTCTAGAGCTGCAGAGACAGCTTAGCCAGCTGCAGTCTCAATATGATATACTTACTGGCCAGGCTTCATCTTTGATCCAAGGGAAAAGGGCAAGAGTTGTAGCGACATCTTCTGTCACAGGACAGCTTAGTGCAATGGAAGATAGCCTTTCCTCAAGAAATTTGGAGGTAGACCCATTGTTCTGGTTTTAGTTTCTGAACAGATTAGTTGCTTGATGTAGCAAAAAAATCTAGGTTTCATGTTGCTTTCTATACTTTTTGTGCAATTCCAACTTCCGAAGGCATAGTGGCATTAAGTTTTGTGATCAAACATATCTGCACTTGTTTATGTTGTTTCATTGTTTATTAGATGAATGCAGTTCTTGGAAGGATTGTTTCAACTGCACAGGAGTTGGCACATTATCATTCTGGAGATGGTATATTTCTGTCGAGTCTTTATGATTTGTTTGATTCTCAAGTTAATTTTAATCCTCCTTAAGATGTTAATGGGAAAGGCATTGATTTTGGATCATTCACATTATGTATATTTTTTCACATGAGGTACTATCTTTGACCTCCTCAACTCAGTCCAATAGTATTCCCAGAGTCAGTCACTTAACAATTGAACTTCAATCGCACAATGGTATATGCGCTAGCATTCACGGCCAGTTTTTGGCTCTCAGTAGTAGTGAATTTGGATGGATAATCTATTACGTAGATCAGATTTCATTCCCTGAAGTTATATCATCTGTGCAATTTACCAACCAAACTTTACTGGGAATTTGGGATATGAGTTTCATTTGTGATAAGAGAAACTATAGGGTCCTGAAGAGGAAAGTTCTTTTATTGCTTGTCTTGAAGGTGACTGGAAGTGGTGAAGGAAAGATTCATAAAGTTCACAACCTTCATTTGGTGACTGAATGTACTCTATTAGAACAACTAAATGTTTTTTTACAAGAAGACGGAGGATTTAGAGCCAAGGAGTATAAGGAAAAACTATGATAAAACTTCTATATTGCGTCAATGAAAATTTCCCTTGACCTTCTTACAGTTCTTTTGATTCGATTGCTAACTATTGCTAATTAGCAAACTTATTGGTGTTCATGGTATTGTTCTTTTAGTACAAGTAGCATATGTAGATATAGATATTAGTCTTTTGGTTGATGATCAGCTTAGTTTATTAAAAGAAAAAGTGCAAAAGGTTTCTGATCGCCCTAGGAATATTTAAAGTATGAAGAGTAATTTAATACAGGGTGAATCTAGGAAGTGTAAGTTACATACTTCCTCCATTCTTATTTACATGACACAATTGGGTTTTGGACACTATTCACACAAGCTCCCTTGACTTCTTTTTGTGATTTATACTTAAGAAATACATAGTCGTGTGGGATTTTGTTAGATTCGTCTCAATAAATATTTTTAAAATATCTTTTTATAATTTTTTCTTATCCATAATTAAAGATATTAATGTTTGAAATTGTACATTGACAAACATGACTAAATAATAGTGTCATGTAAATAAGAACAAAGGAAGTATGTCATAAATGAATTGATTTTATATCTAAATGCACATTTCACATTACATGGTTGATTGTAAATATGATGTGGAATTGCGGATGGTTGTGAAAGTTTTTTTTAATTTTGAGTTTTGTGCGTGCAGATGAAGGCATATATTTGGCTTACTCAGATTTTCATCAGTACCTTAACAGTGATTCGGCTTGTTCGAAGGAACTAAGTCAGTGGTTTTCCAAGCATCTGGACTCGGTATGCATTGCATGTAAATACATATATATTTATTGAA
Organism: Spinacia oleracea; assembly: GCF_020520425.1. Taxonomy (NCBI): domain Eukaryota; kingdom Viridiplantae; phylum Streptophyta; class Magnoliopsida; order Caryophyllales; family Amaranthaceae; genus Spinacia; species Spinacia oleracea. The sequence goes on from NC_079491.1 coordinate 5,487,600, forward strand.
GCTGTTTATTTCATTTACATGTTACATCATCACTGTCATGCCTTTTTCATGCCTTATTGATTAGTGTAATGTTGTTGGATTATTGTTATAAGGTTCCATTTCGTCTAGTTGCTCAGGATGGAAAAGCTAAATGCTCTTGGGTGAGCTTGGATGACATCTCAAATGTTTTAGTTAGAGGTAACCATTTCATGTACTCCGCAATTATTTTCTTTTGTTCCTTTTCCTTCCTCGTGAATAATTTTAATTTTTAAGCATTTATGTGAGATATTTCAAATGTTTATACGTTTATGGTTCCTTGTCTCCTTGATAGCATGTAACTGAACTTTGACGGTTTGATTGTTTGAATACTATGACCATTGCTTCATGTTACACGAGTGGCTTTATGCCGATTTTAACTTCAAGCTCCTCGCTTAATTTTAACTCGAGGCTTTAGTTGTTTTTTATCTTAATTTTCTTTTGCTGATTTCAAAGGAATTTCTGTGCATTCTATTTGAGATTTAAGTCCCAAATGTGACTTTGTGGTATTGGTTTTGTGATATACTAAGAGCACATTGGGCTATTTATTAGAAGTTTTTTGGTGGTATATTTGTATGTTCCCCAAAGCTTTTAGAGAACCACTGGCGGGCCTCCATTTGAGGCTCAAAAACCTTCCATAATACTTGTAATTGTTTTATTCCATTGAGTACCCCAGTAAAGTACTATTTTATTTGAGACTCCAATGTCAATTGGTGAGAGTCTGTACGAATCACCTTTAATTTATTATCGGAGGACCAGATTCAATACTCCGTAGTTGCTACCTTTTTCAAGAATGAAAATCTTTCGAGAAAAGTTAACAAAATTGACAACTATTGTCGTTTTTGCTACCTCGTCCAATGGGGGGGCTCATTTTCACAATCTTCTCTCTCCTCTGGAGCCCCTACTGGCTCTTTTAAAGGTTAGCACATTGCCAATTTTGCATTGACTTTTTGTTTGTTAAGGTTAATAACTGACGCTTGGTTTCTTTTGTGATATTTAATGCAAAGTGGTTACTTTGTCAATTTTATGATTTTGTTTCTCTTTCATTATTTTCTAACTTGTTGCTAATCTTGCTATGTTAATTGGGATGATTGTTTTGGAAAGTATTATTGTTTTGAGTATTGATTATGAATATGCTCCCTTCAGTAATATTTATCAATTGGATTAGCATTTACAGTAGGTGGTGGAAAATGTGTAAAGTAAGGGAACAGGATTCTAGTCGAATGGAAAAGAAATTGTCGTGTATCTTTGTTTTTGGCAATGTATCTGTTGGTTCACTGATTTGTTGTATGGTGAAACCTGAAAGTTAAAGTAGCTTGTCTGCTATGTTGTTCTGTGCTTTGTCAGTCGGTGCTCACCAAATGGATTGATTTTACATGTTGTTTTTTGTCCCAGATATAGAAAATTGTCATCATCAACGTGTCTCTGAGCTGCAAAGACTTCGCTCCATGTAAGTGTTTTTCTAATAATTAATCTATAAGTATTATTTTGGTGATATTAGTGTTTTGGATCGGGTATGCTACCCAGTTTTAATGACCCGTTTTTTATTTATTTTCTATGGCATTAATTTCACTACAAAATATGCTAAGATTTCATTGAGATAGTTCAGTGACCGGTTCTTCTAAGTATTGTTTTTCTACAGTAGAGATGTTCCACAACTAATTTAAGCAAATTAAGCCCCTTGTTGAGATAGTTTGTCTTTGCCAGGGGAAAAATGGACTGTACAAAGTTCTCCCACATTTTAGAAGTACTATGATAATCGAATTGCTATGAATTTTTCTTGTCTTGTTGTGGACGAGCTTTAAATGTTATTTCTTTGTGGATCATTTCTCCCACAAGCTCTAACCCTGTCAATCTATGGCAGATTTGGGACAAGTGAGAAGCAGTGGGTAGAGGCTCAAGTAGAGAATGCTAAGCAGCAAGCCATTCTTATGGCACTTAAATCCCAAGTTGCTTCTGATGAAGCTCACATTCATATGGATCTCCATTCTCTCAGGTAAGAGTTTCTAATTTGTTTTGCTTTCACTTTTCTTTATGACAAACATACTGTATATCTAAGGAGTTTTGTTTAATACTTATTTGTTGGAATATGTATTTTACTTTCTTTGGGTGGGGAGGGGAGAAGAGCTTAACCTTTATCTTGCAAGGAGAATCCTTGTGTTTTGAATTTATCAAAATATCTGATAATTTTTTTATTCCTTTTTGTGAAAAGGGTTGCTTTAACTTAAAGTTGGATTATTCATATACCTCCCTTTCCCGCAAAGCCAGATTAGAAAGAGCTGCCTTTCGCCATTTCTTGACTATTCTGCACATGGAGATGGACAATCTATCTCCGAATGGTATCTTACTATCCCAAACCGAAATTCACAATTGTATGCTAGAGTCTAAAAAAGTAAAAAGAATTTCCTTAACCCTAACTAATAAGGTTTCTATTTTGGTTTGTCCCAAAAGAGCTTATTGAAACTACTTTAATATTGTTAATAAGTAGTTGGGCTTTATTCCCTTTGACAAATAACAACTTCAACTAGCAATTAGTGTACCAGGTGAAGCTGATAACGCTTATATTGTGGTCATAAATGTATTCTGCGACATTTCCATAAGTTGTCTTTTTAAGGGTTGGGTTGAGAAAATGCGATTTAGAATGTGGATTTCAACCTTGACACTGTAGAACGGAGAGCAGAGAGTGCGTTTCTGGAAGCTTAACCTTTTCAACTTCTAGATTGCATATAAGCGAATTTTTAATAGCTAGTCTACTTATCTACTTCTGTTACATGCAATTACTTTTCTTAGGGTATGCTCTCTTCAACTTATTTTGTCTTCTATGAACCAAAAATGTATATTGTTGGTGAAAAAATGTGCCTTTCATTGAAATCGCCTCACCTAGACAAAAAGGCGCTTGATCCCTGTAATTTATCGGAACTTATTTTGTCTTAACTTGTGACTTTGTGTTTATGTCTAAATTGATTTTATCTGACCTTATTTTGTCCAAAATATTTAAAAAATAGCTGAGGAGAACATTCTCTTGCGTAGAAGGTTCTGTTGGCTGCTTGCCTATTTAGGATATATGGTCATACTTTGGAGTTTAGACTTCTATGTTTTTGTGACTTTTGTCTATGAAAGTTAGCTGCACAAGAGCATTTAAAGTTCTTGTTTCCCCATCAAAAAAAAAAGTTCTTGTTTCCTACCCCTTTGGGACAAATATCCCTGCTGTAGTATTCTTCTCTTTATGCTCCCATAGATGTCACAGAGTGATTAAAGAAAGCAGGTCTAAATTTGTGTATCTTTTTTATAATGAGAAAAAATTAATCCAATGTATACCCGGCACAAACACTTTGTTGACAATGCATTGTATTTTGGTGTCTCTTGCCTTTTCCAGTTGTGGTGTAGCTATATTTATGGTGCTTGCTTGATAATAATTGTGCTCATCGAGAACTTCCATTGGACAGGAGAAAACATGCAGAATTGGTGGGAGAACTTTCAAATCTTCATCACAAAGAAGACAAGTTTTTATCTGAGGTTTGTGTCCTCTCTGTAGGCATACTTTTCTTTTTGTCGGTCTAATTGTGGTGTAAATCCTTAGCTATTGTGCGATGTAACATTTCTCAGAAAAACTGATACTTTTTCTTGAAAGCAGCTGAAAAATTTGCAACTTTTTTTTACAAACATAAGGTCTAAGATAGAAGTATATCTATACTTTCTGTACCTGGAAATAGGATTAACTGATTAAGCTAAAATCTGAAGCAGCTCTGAGTCATTATAATTATGGAAATAGAGGCTGTTGTCTTAATAATAAGTTGGAATTACTTTGAAGTATAACCTTTTTTCAACCTTTATAGTTGAAATGGCCCAGGAGAATTTAGTCTCGAAGGAAAACTTAAGTATTATCTCTTCATCCCACTTTATAGTATATATTAAAATTGCTAATCTTTTACCTTATAGTCCATACTGCAATATACTGCTGTATCCAGCTTACTCATTCATTGTGGGTGCTTTTACAAGCTTCCTTCACTTTAGTATACAGTACACAATATTGGTCCGACAATCTGTACTGAACATCTTTTCTGTTCTCCTCCTTCCGTTTCTACCTAATCTGTGAAGACTATTCCGGATCTTTGTTGGGAATTGGCTCAGCTTCAAGACACATATATTTTGCAAGGTACTCAAAGTTCTGGAAATTTTCTTTTCATGCTCAACTAATGGCTGAGCTTAGCTCACTCTTTCCCTTGATTTTGTTTATAGTAGTTCCTTGTTACTTGAGTTAATTAAATGCACATTTCCTTCTCTGTTGTATAGGTGATTATGATTTGAAAATCATGCGCCAGGAGTTCTATATTAATCGGCAGAAGGCGGTAAGTTGGAATATTATGTAGCGGTAATCGTCTATTTTTTTATTCAAAATACCTTGTTGCCTATTGTTTTGATACAGAGGATTTTTATAATAAGAGGACACTGAATAATTCCAATTTTTAAAGCTGCACCATCGATGGGGATTGAAATACTGCCTTAGTGGATCCATAGCAAACTCCCACATCTGTTAACTTCCCGAATGCAAAGAACCAATGATGAGCCAATTCACTAAAATATGGGCACTAAGTCAGTATGTGATAAAGTTCTTATCCAGTGCACAAGGCTCCCGCTACTTAGAGCAAGGTCTGGTCTTACCCTTGTTTTCATAAAGAGGTTGTTTTCGGGAATCAAACCCGTGACCTAGCGGATAACAAGTAGACACATAAGTCATAACCATCGCGCCAAGTCAGTATGTGTTGTGAAGAAAAAAGGCAGCATCCTTTTCTAGTCACTTAGAGCGTGTAAATTGTTTACTTATAATGAAAAACAATCAAGGGAAACTTCTTTTAATGCCTTGTGGGTTGCTATCCTCCTCGGTCAGTTTTTACTTAAAATTGGGAACATAATCTGCTTTTATGCATGATACTTTGACGCTCCAGTTTGTCTTCCAAGAGATTGTCATGTGTTGAACTGCCATATTGCATTGCACACAGAAGGGTGGAGACGTGGAGTCCAATCTAATGTGAGCCATGTATGGTCCTAGAATATGAAATATGTGGACTCCCTTCCCGTGGTTATTCTTAAGTTATGGAGAAGATTGAGGGCTTTATTTATTTGTTTTGAAACAGATTGTGGTTTTTTCTCTTCCTTAAACGGGTTGATATATTCTAGAGACCCTTTTGATTGGTCCTTGGATTATCTTAGAACTTTGTTAAAGCATCGTTACCCCTTTTGTATCCCTCTTTGTAGCTGCTACATTTGACATCTTTTCCTGGTTTCCACAAATGATTAAATGAGGAATTGTGTGGAAAAAAAGTGATTTGTGTGAGTGACCACAATAACTTGCTCACTTCCTTTTTAGGTTCTACGGAACTTCTGTACTCATTCCTGTTGGAGAATTATGTTTAATATAATTTCTTCAATATTCTGTTGTTCTGTAAGGATTTGCTCAAAAGCTTTAAATTTGACTTGGTTATTAACTTGGTATTTTCTGCTTTTATCACTTGCAGTTCATTAATCATTTGATCAACCAGCTTGCAAGGCATCAGTTTTTGAAGATAGCATGCCAGTTGGAAAAGAAAACAATGCTCGCAGCATATTCATTGCTTAAGATTATCGAGTCAGAACTTCAGTCATACCTCTTGGCAACAAAAGGACGAGTGGTATGTTCATTGAAAAATTTCCTTAATTACGTATTATTGCAGTTGTTGCTTAAGTTACTGGAGGAATAAGTTTATTTTGAGTTCCTTATTTATGTGGATGATGACCAATCAAAAACTCTACTTAATTTATTCTCCAGCACTCCAGTTGTACTTGGCATGGATTTCGCCACTTTAACAAACAGGTCCTATTGAAATCTTGTTTGAAAACTTAATTTGTATGTTCTAGGGAAAGGAATGTACTATGAGTATGACATTATCATTAGGAGAAAGAAGTAACTTATATATGTGATACTTCATAATTACTTGTTTCTTTGTTAAAAAGATGAGGCTTGGTTTTCCCTTGATTGTTTGTGCCATTGAAGTTTTGCTGGGTGTTTGGTGGATGCCATTCCACACCTCATGATCATTGTCGACTTCACTGCATCAAATAGTAGGCTAGCAAATAGAGCCCAAAACTTCTACGTGTCCTTGTAATTGATTATGAGAAAATTAATTTAGTTTGCTAATTAAGTTAAGTGGTGATAAAGATTGGGTGATTTTTACCATATATTGTATCTGTAACTCAACAACTTTACTACCCTGTTCCGTTATTGGGATTTTGTTACATTCCTGGATTCATTTTATTGTGATATTGTTCTGTTGGCAGGGTCGTTGCCAAGCCCTGACTCAAGCTGCGTCCGACGTACAAGAACAAGGGGCGGTAGATGACAGAGACAATTTCTTGCATGGTGTTAGAGATCTTTTAAGCATATATTCAAGTAATTTCTTGCTCTAGTAAAAGCTTTTGTGTTCTACTGAAACATATCTTTACTAGTATCAACTGCTTGGGGGTATTCGTCTATAATGTTTTTTTTTTTAACGTTTACTCTCTTCAGATACCCAGGCTAGTGTCTCAACTTATGTATCAGCTCCAGGCATTGTTCAGCAGATATCAAGCCTTCAGTCTGACTTGATGACTCTTCAATCCGACCTAGAAAATTTGCTTATCGAGGACCGAAATAGATGCATCAATGAGCTGTGAGTAAATTCTGCTATCATTTTGCAAAGATCTGGTTAATCCGGAGAGATATGCAGGGTTAATCTTTAGTTTTGTTCTAAGGGGGCTTCCATCTCATTATTTCAGGTGCACTCTAATTCAGAATTTACAACAGCTGCTATTTGCCTCCTCAACAACAGCACTTCCTGTACTGACACCACGGGTATCTCATCAATCCATTATGACGTGCTAAGCTGAATATGAACCTGCTATTGTGATTTATGATTTAGAGTCTCATTTGCTCATTCTTCACTTGGCCTTTTCTTATGGCAGTTCTTAGTCATCTTGATATTGCATCTTGCTGTTCTCCAATCAATAGTTGTGCGGCAACTTTATTTTTGTTGCAATCGTATTTTTTTAATGTGCTTTTGTATGCGCTGTCCTAGTGAATCTTGTAATGGTGCTTGCTTGACTGAATATAGTGAGTAAACTCTGTGTGGGTTGTGGCTTTGTGCTAAAAGTCCTTATGATGCAGCCATGCTATTTGATGTGCACCTGTTATTGTGCACCAGACCCACTTTTGCCTAAGTTACCCTTTTGTTGTTTAGGTCGGGATTTTAGTGCTTTTACCCTTAACAAAAGGGTCAAGTAAAACTCATAAATAGGTATCTCTAACATGAGCCCTCTAAATTGTCACTTAAATGCATAAAAGATTAACTTAGACATGGGTGCATGCAAGACAAGCTGAACAAAATAATGTATTATGTATTAGAGAGTCCTTCGTTAGGGGATAGTTTAATCTCACTGTGCTTCTTTTCATCTTTTGACAGAAATTGACAAAGGAGCTTGATGAAATGGAAAAGATCAATGCGAGACTCTCCACTGCTATTGAGGATGTTAATTTTGAACATTACAAGAAGAATGAGGTAATTAACTTTTGGTGTTGTGATGATCTATTTTTCTTGATCTTGTCATATGTAGGCCATGTTTAATATTTTGAGAGGGAATCTTTTCTAAAGTCTAAAGGCTTCTGGAACTACAGATGTTTCTTGTGTACACATCATGATGCTGGTGTGATAGGAACATGGGCTACACTGGTTTAAACTGTAATTCACATAATAACACAAAAGTTTGACACATTGTAGTGGTTTGCATATATTATGCCATCTTAGGCTCTGTTCTGTTCACCTTATTCCACTTCTTTTAAGGAAAAATAAGTTCAGATAAGGTAATTTCAGGAAAAATAAGTTGCGATAAGTTCTAATAAGTTCAGATAAGATGAATTCAGAAAAGAAAAGAAAAAGCGGAAATCAGATGAATAGAATGCAGCCATAGTCACTGAGTAATTTGTTCTCAAACATTGGATTTAGATGATACTAATGCATGCTCCATCACACCAACAAAGCAATGGGGCAGAAAAATAGGACGGGTCTAGATTCATCATTCTTGACTTTGAGATCATTTGTTTTCTTTTCTAGTGTGAAGAATCTCAACTGCAGGGTTCTTGTTTTTGCTATTTATCCTTTTGCAGATGAAGAATCTGTTGTTTTCAGTAAAAGTATCTGTTAATAGTATATTATATGGATGACTTACCAGCTCTTTTTCCCCTGTAGATTGTCAAACATCATGCATCAGAAGTCGAGTTCCAAAGGCGTGTTTTTGTTGATTTCTTCTGTAATCCTGAACGTCTGAGGAGTCGAGTAAGAGAGTTGACTGCTCGAGTCCGAGCTTTACAAGCTTCATGATGTTGCTTGATCCTTGTGTGCATGTATGTAGGATTAGGGTATTTTGGTATATGTTGTGTGTATATGAAGATTTGGCTGCTAAGGTATTCGAGTTGTTTTCAAGTTTCACGATCAGTGTTGTAAAATTCGATCCAGTTAGTAAATATAGATCAATTACAGTGGAAGTATTCATCTCTTGCAATCGCCATCCAGTTTAACTATTCAATTGTTTGAGGTGATCCTCATCTATTGTACTGTAAGATAATGTTCTGCAGGAAAATATTCAATCAATACCCAGATCACTATTTTGTCGCGTAAATGGATGAATTTCATTGTACAAGAGATTAATTCGGATGAAACAAGTGTATTAGCATTCGTTTGTGTTTTGTTTCAGGCTGATTCCTGAAAAGTACTTCTGAAATGAGACCTACTTTGATATCTTTCTCTGCCTTTTGGCTATATTTTGGTTTCTGGTGTGAATGAGCTATAAAGGCAATGCATATTGCAAATGAGGGCGGGGGATTCGAACATAAAACCTATCATATACAGATCCTCGGTCTTAACCACTAGGTTAAGACCTCATTAGTTCGGTCGTTTGACTATGATCAAGTGAGACCTCAGAAACACCAATGCATTTAACAACATTTGAGTTAGTTTCCTTAATGGCCACTTGAAGACTAAACAAAGACAAACATACTTATCGCAACCCTTCCTGATCAGGATAAGCTCTCGAGAGAAAGGTTTCCTAATGTTTTACGCTTCATTTTCTCAAGAAAAACACAAGTTCTTATTTACTTGGGGTGTACGATAAATATTGTACACCAAAGTTAAAGGTGATGTAAAATGCTTAAAAGTTACCCTTATATATGTAAAAGTTATTTACTTTTTAGTAATAAAAATTTCCATTTTAATAAAAAATATTTCTTTAAAATGACTAATAATGTATAAAATTAATCATTTAACACTTTAAAATGTTTATTTATTAACTTTTTTTTTAATAATATAAAAGTTAGAGAAAACTGAGTTAAAGTTAGAGAACACTGGGTAAAAGTTATGTTGGTGCACAATAAATTTATTGTACACCTCGTACATACAAGACCTTTTGCAAGAAAAAAACTATCTAAACCTCACTTTTCAAGGGTTGGCATGGGCATAACCGCATTACAATGAGTCAATCGTGCAATTTTTTTTGAAAGCTAGGTGTTCACTTTGTTTGCTTTAACAAGGCTCAACTTTGGGAAAATTATAACAAAGCTTTTACTTTAATGGACTCTTAACTATAAGGGTGCACTCCTTTAAATGAAAAGAAAAGAAAAAGAAAAGGTTTAAATTTCAAAAAATATAAAAGAGGGGCCTTTAAATTTAGCATTTGCCTTAGCTTTGTTACACTTAAAGTATTCAAGTCTCTTTCTAATTGATATTTCTCAACTTTGCACTTCAATTTCCAATAACTAGCTTCATTTAAGTTTAATTGGACTTTGCATGGTCACATTTCATCACGTTAGATCTTCCCCTTTCTCTAAGAGAAAATGACACATCTTTATCAAACTAGCTAGTACGAGTAGGATGGTACGAGTAAGGTGAGACGTGTGCATCGTTTTTAATCTTGACAAACTCTAATGGTACTAGAGTACTACGTTACTACTACCTACGTGGTAATAACCATTGTACACTCGGACCTATCAATTATGGATACTTATGGACTCAGTCGCAAGCTTCAGTGGGCCTGACTGACACTTTGGCAAGTCGTGTAAGGTAGTTTGAAATCATCAATACCCATTAGTTGGTCACATAAGTCTCGGGAAACGGTTTTAAAGACATTTCAAAGACGAATGACAGTGCATGTGTATGTACACGATCACGTGTATAACACACGTGTTGTCAAGGGACACCGAGGCATCGAGCGAGTGTATAAACACGTCTCACACAACACACTTGTGCTTAAATGACATACGCCACTTAAACACCATGAGACCCTCCTTACAAGGGGACACCTAATGCATAAACTTTATGGTGGAGTATTATCCATTGAATAAGTGTTAGGTATGAACCCTTTCTTTACACCAAGAAAAGGCAATAAAAATAATTTTCTTGGTGGCTTTAGTTAGAATTCACATCATCTTCCATTTTGATGAGGAAGAAGAAATGCAAAAATGACAAAAAGCTAAAGAGAAAAGTCACCAATATCTCAAGTTGCAAATGTTGGTGATGAAAGCTACATTTGTAAAGACCCCTAAATTAGCTAAGCAATTTAATGTACCATAATACATCTCGTGACATTTCTTGGAAATTAAAGCATCAAACTTTAAGAGGACCTTCTTTCCGAAAAGCTCCAAATTCTACCATTCAGAAAGTAAAACTAGCCATAAATTTACATTAGGTCAATAGGTCATTAGCCATAATTCATAACAACCCATTAAATTTCTTCAATAACTTTTTTTTCTTTTCATTTCACAATAGCCTGATTGAAAGCAAAATATTACAACAGCCTCGTTTGTACACTTAATTCCTCATTAGCTCAATACCTAATTCTCATGGTAATATTTCGCCGAAAGTAATTCAGTTATTCAAGGAGTTTCTTAGTGTTCACAAGACGAGTTTCAACTCCGCCTCTTATGAAGAAATCAATATCCATAAGTTATCTTCGTACGATAACGCCTACTAGGTGGTGTAAACAAGTCCATCACGAGGGAATCATACTACTTTTACGGTTTTCTGCATTAAGTTTTTTGTTTGTTCAGTTATTTGTGTAACGGTCTCTAAAGATATAACGTAAGATAGTGGTTTAGTTTGTACTCCGTGCTATGTAACTTCCGTGCTATGTAACTTCACTTGATGCAAATTTATCCTATGACAACAAAATAAAATAAAATTTCTCTTCCAATTCCATAAATTTAAATTAGCCTAATTGAAAGGAAAATATTACAACCCATTCCATAAATTTGAATTAATTTGCCTAACTCATACAAACCCATTAAATAAATATCAATTTCTTCAACAACTTTTTTTCTTTTTACAAATAGCCTAATTGGAAGAAAAATATTACTCCCATCTATAATTATGGGGAAATATTCGAAATAATATCGCCTCTCTTACACAATTAATTCCTCATTAGCTCAATACCAACATACTTAATTCTCATGATAATATTTCGCCGAAATACTAAAATTTCTCTTCCAATTCCATAGGCTTGTAACACTACTACAAGTCTACAACTACTACTATATCGATAAATAAACCATAATTATATCTAATGCGAAAGATTAAGCACAAGCGGGAAGCAAACAACTTGAAAATAGCCCGAATCCTTTCTTCTGCAAAACAAAACAAAAAAAATTAGGAGGGGATAAAAAGCAAATTATAAAAATAAAAAAAAACTTTCCCCTTTAGTCTTTTGTAAAGGATAATTTATGCAAGAAAAAAAAACTACTAGTTGTATGATATAAGGCTTGAATTATTATTTTTTGGAAAATAAAAAAGGCGAGATAAAGTAAGAAGACGATAAAATAAAGCGAAAATGTAGAAAAAAAAAAAAAAAAAAAAAACTTTTTCCCTTAGTCTTTTGTAAAGGATAATTTATGCAAGAAAAAAAACTACGGAGTACTACTTGTATGAAATAAGGCTTGAATTACGAAGTATTATTTTTCGGAAAATAAAAAGGCGAAGAAAAAGTAAGAGACGATAAAATAAAGCAAAAATGGATATAAAAAAAAGAAAAGAAAAGGAGAATACCCTTTTGGGTTTGACATGGAGGTATTCAGGAGGAATTTTGTACAAATCTTCATCAACAGCCTTAGATTTTGGCTTTGGCTTTGGCTTTGGTGGAGAGATAATTGGACTTGGTGGCTCCTTTATGTCATATGAATATCCACCCCATTCTTCTTTTTCCATTTTTTGTTGCTGTTTTTTTACACCTTTGACATTTGTGTATCCTGATCCTCCTTTTCTCTGTTTTTTAGCACTAATAATTGTCAATTTGTCATCATAATCAACAATTAAACATAATAATTAAGGAAAATTATTTTAAAATTATTATTCAACAAAAATCATCATGATGAAAAGCACTAGCTTGTTGTACCTTTTTTATCTATAGCTTTTGAAACATGGTGCATGCCATGCCTAAGTACATGCTTAATTATTTACTATTTTCTTGTAATATGAACATGATTTGTTGTTAATAAGGTGACTAGTAAAAAAATCTAAAACTCAACACGCGTTCATTCGGGCAGTACAAATTACAGACATGGAAAGGGTTCAAACTTGTGACTTATCGTACACAAACTCTTAGTTTAACAACAACTAGCCCAAGACATCATTGGTTTGCCATTCAGGTTATTAAGTAGCGGTTTTAATGAATCGGCTTAAACGTTACAATAACACCAATTAGATGATGATCTATGTATAAGACTATAAGGTAGTGTATCTCAATTAGGAAAAAAATTAATATGTTTTCGAATTCTAAAATTCCATCCATTTTTTTCAATTTGAGTCATTTTCAATTAATTGTGACATGGACTACATGAACGGTATCTAACAATCAACACTTAGCTAGAATTACACTAGAATATGTATGTCAACTTATACTACCAATAAAACCTTAGTGCTAAATGATTTGGGGTCTACTCACATAAATCGCCATAAGTAACCGTCATAAGCATTAGTCCCAAATCCATATGTCAACTTATACTAAAACTAACAAATTTTTGTTGGAAATTGCCTTATTTTAACAATTGATAATTCCATTTATCAACTTATTTGTCCAACTTTTAAGTTCCTATTTTATTTAGAAAATAAAAAAGAATGTTTTTTGGTTTGTGCTTTTAGCAAAAAATAGTGGCATGCAGATAGTGGGGCTAACAACACTTACAGTGGAAGCATTTTCAGTAAAGACTTTATAAAAAGAACATTTTTGAATCAAAGTATATTCAATAAAACCATCAATTTTTACATTAATCAATAAATCATCTTAAAAAATAAAAATAAGTACTACAAAAACACTCAATATTATTTTTTTGGTAAACACTCAATATTATTGAAATTAGTAAAATTGCAATCTAGATCCATGATTATGTTTCAAATCGATGCAAATAAAAAGGACATTTGTTACCAAAACATAGAAACAAGTAAGCATAACCACATAACATCTCAGTTTCAACATAACATCTCAGTTTCAAAATAGTATGCGGGACTATTAATTTCGTAGTTTGGAACTATGATTAATGAATCGAATACCTAATGAAACATTTCAGATAACAGTATGTGAGACTATTAATTTCCGGGTTATCCAATAAAATATTTCAGAATAGTATGTGAGACTATTAATTTACCAGGTTGGAACTACGATTAATGAATTAAAAAAAACGTACCCTGCGACGAGGAACAACGATGACAGTAGGAGTAAGAACATCATTCTGGTACAAATCACCAGCAACATACAAATCTCTGTCTTCAACATCAGCAGCAGAATCTGGGTAACCTGTTGCTGCAAACCTTGCAAAACCAGCTTGTCTTGCACCCTCGAAACACTGTGTATATCCCATGTTTTCATCGTCATAATCCCAGCTTCCAAATGCAGGTACATGGTAATTCCACCTGTAATCCTGTTGCATTAACATCAAATTCAATCACCCTTCTTCCCCAAATTGAAATTAGAAAGAAAATTAATTGATTTAAACAGAGAGGAAACTTACATCCATTTTTTGTTGTTTTTGGTTGTTTGTGTTTGTGGGTGTGTTTTGATTGAGCGGAAGTGAGATAGTGGGGTGCTTATAAAGAGAGATTGAAGGGTAGGAGAGAGAAAGAAGAAGGGGTTAATTAAAGAAAGAGAGGGAGATGACAGATGGGGGGACAAACTGGTAAGGAAAGTAATAAGCTGAAAGAGACAATATATAAAGAAAAGGAAGATAAAAGCCTATATTTTGGAGATTAGCTTTTTAATTACTCCTTAACTTCTTTTTTATTATTATTATTATTAGTAAGGCTATTTGGCTATGACATTAAATATTATAATAATTCAGTTTAAGTTCAGTTCAGGTCCATTCAGTTATATCAGTTTAGCTCAAGTTCATTAAGTCGGTCCAGTTAAAGACCATAGTAGGTTCACTTCAATCCAAAAGAACGCCGCTTTTGTTAAGTTTAGCCAGTGTGTAATCAAACTTTATTAAAAGAGTATTCTCTTTGCAGGATGAAACCTGAATTTATCTAAACTTATTGAAACTGATTAAATTTGATTAAGTTTGATTGACTGATACGACCTAATCAAACCTAAGAGTAAACTTAAGATAGTCAAACTATAACACCTGATAAAAACTTACTCAGATAATAGCTGATTGCAACTTATCTAAACTTATTAAACATTAAACTTATTTAAGGTGAAAAGAATGCAATAGGAGAGTTAATTTATTTATTTTTTAAATGTCAATTTTAAGGGATGTGCATGCCCAACGATATACTCCGTAGTAGTTATCTGAACTTATTGAAACTGATTAAACCTAATCAGGCCTGATTGACATGGTAGGACCTAATCAAACCTGAGAGTAAACTTGAGATAGTCAAATTAAAATACTTGGTTAGAACTTATTACTCTAATACTTTGATAGGAGCTGATTGCAACTTATCTAAACTTATTAAACTTGAAACTTATTTAAGGTGAACATAACGCACCCTAAAGACTCAATAGGAGAGTGAATTCATTTTAAAACATGTCAATTTAAAGGGATGTGCATGTTCAACGATAGTAGTTAAACTAGACTGGATAAACTTGCAAGAGGTGTCTATCTTATAATATGTCATCATATTTACCATATTAACAAAAACGAAAAAAGATTAGGTTTTTAGTAAATTGTCTCCATTTTTTAACGGCAATAATTTAAGAAACTTTGCTTTCAAAATTGGTGTAAAATTGAAACAGGGGAAAACAGAGAGCATAAACAGAGTGAGGCAGGTGTGTGGGTAGTGTTGGAGCGACTCTACTATTAGTATATTCCAATAGCTTTTTTATTAAGGGGACCTCTTTTAGGACTACTTTTTCTAATTTCCTTTTTGTATTTGGTTTCTATTGAAATTTTTGAGGACCCGTTTTCGAAGTAAGAATCTAATCTACCAGAAATTTACCCATTTTATTAATAGTTGAAAACGAAAGATTAACATTTTAATCAATATTGAATTGTCAACTTCATTTTTGGAAATTTGAAACACTATTAATATTTGTCATTAGGTTCTTATTGGCTTAGCAAACTATTCATATAAAGTTAGAAAGTCTTGTACTCATCGATCTATTAGTATGGTTCATCAATGTACCAGGATTCTAAGCGGGTTGCAATTGGCTTGCTAAATTTGACGTAGATATTGAGCAATGACTGATATTTGAGACGCCTCTATTAGATCTTAGGGTCGTTTTATTGGAGGAATTGAGTTGAATGACCATAGTAAAAAAAGGTTCCAGCCTTAACGGCTTGAAGACTTCGTTTGTTGTTGGTTTTGATTTTGTGTGGTTTCGTTTTTCGTTATACTCTTTCTTGCTTTAGCTTCGTCTCTTACTTTTAGGCCTTGTTCTCTTCAACTTATAGGACCTTATTTTCAGGTCCTATAAGTTTAGATAAGTTTAGATAAGTTCCAATAAGTTCAGATAAGTTAAGGCCTTATAAGTTGAATAGAACACACCCTAATTAGGGGTTATGCCTCTCTTTATGACCAAAAGGGAAAAAAATACTCCCTCCGTATTTTTTTAAGAGATACACTTGGTCGGACACGGGTATTAAGAAGAATAATTGAATGAAATAAAATAATAAAGCAAGTGGGGTTGGATAGATATTTTAATAATTAAATATGTGGGGACCATGTCATTTTGGTGGGTGGAGGGTGGGGTGGGTTTATGAAAATATTTGTTTAATAGGATGGTGGGTGATAGGGTATATTAGATGTATTATTTAATTAGATGGTGGGGTTGATAAGTTACTAAAAATGACAAGTGTATCTCTTAAATAAATACGGCCGGAAAAGGCAAGTGTATCTCTTAAAAAAATACGGAGGGAGTATCTATTAATACCTCGTATGAAAACGGACATGATAGGGAGATAATTTAAGGAAAAAAATTAGACCGTGTACAATTTCAACGAGGTTTAATATATTTGGAAATTCACTAGATAATTCCTCCATTTTATTAGTTAAAATCTACATCACATTTTCTTCTTCCACAACACAATATGGATTTCTCGGACAATAAGAGCAAGAATGACGGTTTACACATCGTAATTTTTTTTTAACATTAGATACCCATTGTAATCTTATTGTTCAAATCAATGGTTATATTTGGATATAAGATTAACCCTAAAATTAACTAAACATTCTTAGTCTTTTTTTTTTTTGACATTGGATACGCATTGTAATCTTATTGTTCAAATCGATGGTTATATTTGGATATAAGATGAACCCTAAAATTAACTAAACATTCTTAATTGAAGGTCATATTGTACACAGTACGGCAAATGAAAAAGCATAAATGAGTTGGAAATTCCAAAACAAAAGGACAGGTTCTTTATAAACTGACCAAATGACCGCTGTAAATCTCCAAATCTATCCCTAATTCCCTACTGATATAGAAATTGGATTTGGCACAATTGTAGAATTTTAACTTTACAACTATAAAGTTTTAATTGTGGGCCTTTCAAGAGAATGTTTGTTTTTCAATATGGGAGGCATTTTATAATTTTGATTATTTACATTCTAGATGGTAAATTTTTTAAAATAAATAATCGCCAAGGTTTTGATTAAAATCTTGGTTTGTTTCATAACCTATTTTGCTCAATTATTGTGCTAAGAAAAATTTAAATTAAAGGGAATTGATTGATGAGGCGTATAGGCATTATTAGTACAAAAAAAAAAATACTCCGTGGTATTTTAGTGATTTATTCGTACTAAAACAATCATTTAGAAATCCTAAGAATTAAATAGTTACACAAAATAAATTAAAATTCCAATGCCAAAAAAAAAAAAAAAATTATTTGGAACGGGGCTCAGGTATTTTGAAACTAAACTATATTTTCATCGTATACCTTGTTCATATCTTTTTTATCCGTTAGTCATTGAGTCAATTGTTATTTCATTAGAAGGACTTAAAATTGTCCGCCGTGGTTTCTTTCCTTATCTTAAAAAAATAAAAAATAAAAGTTATAGACAAATAAATAAGTTTAGATAAATTAAACAAAAATAAGTTTTTCAGTTTCATTCAGTTACATACTCCCTCCGTATTTTTTTAAGAGATACACTTGGCCGAACACGAGTATTAAGAAAAATAATTGAATGAAATAAAATAATAAAGCAAGTGGGGTTGGATAGATATTTTAATAATTAAATATGTGGGGACCATGTCATTTTGGTGGGTGGAGGATGGGGTGAGTTTATGAAAAGATTTGTTTAATAGGATGGTGGGTGATAGGGTATAATAGATTTAAAGCCCGTGCGATGCACGGGTTAAATTCATTTTTTTATGAGATTTTTTTTTTCACCTTTAAATTATAGTTAGAATATTGATTTTTTTTTTTTTTATAATCAATTAGTATGACAGTTTTAACGGGTCTTTGTTTATCTATTAAAAAATTTCAAAATTTATCTCTTATTATCTTTTATCAAGTCTTTAATTATCTCTTTTTATTTTTCTTGAAACACGTACTTTTATTTTTCAATCGTTTCTGCTTGAATTAATGGCTCGAATCAACGAAATATTTCTGAAACTTAATCAAAATTTATCTCTTATTATCTTTTATCAAGTCTTTAATTATCTCTTTTTATTTTTCTTGAAACACGTACTTTTATTTTTCAATCGTTTCTGCTTGAATTAATGGCTCGAATCAACGAAATATTTCTGAAACATAAACGTACGGAGTAATCAAATCATAATAACTATGGGTGAAAGGAAAAACAAATATAATATAGCACTTATTTATAAAAGAGGAGCATAGTTTTATAATACTCTCGTATATTTATAACCAGAAAAAATATAGGTTTAATGCAAGTAGAATTTTATTATGATATGAATTAATCCAAATATCATAGGTTTAAAGAAAATAAAACTCTATTATAAACCGAAAAAGATTTCTTTATCTAAAATTCTATAACGTGGTATTCATTGCTAATACTCTTCAAACTACGATAGTGATCATTACTTTAAAATAGCTAGTCTTGTGAATTACTTTGTTTTTCTTTACTTTCTTTTTTCCTATTTTTGGTACGGAGTAAGGTTTTTTGGACTTTATTTCAATTTCAAGTAGTACATTAAGTTTAGTTTAATTCAACCAAATAAAATGTGGGCTTGCAACCCCGATTGTGTTAACGTTTATCGTTGTATATTCTATGTTAGGTTTAATTTTGACATCTAAATTGTAGTTCCTTGTGCTGTATAAGAAGCATAAATTATGCCCGAGATAACACTTAATTTATTTTATTAATCACTATTTAGCTCTAAATTAAACTGTGTTGATTAGGTATGATTTGGAATACAAAGATATATATATATCAATATCCAGTAGGTATACGAAGTAGTATTAACTGAACACACATAAACCGATAGAACAAAAACAATTATGCTTGTACAAAATTAACATAAACAATGAATGCGGTACACCGTGAGTCCGTGACCATCGGGTGTCCCGTATTTCTGGAACGAAATAAAGAATAAATGTACGGAGTAATTGACGACAAATAAACAATAAAAATCAAAGTAAAATTATGACAACGAAATAAAAAAATTTGGAATTCAACTGTAAAGAAAAGGATGAAGAGTGATCATCAACCTCATCCTCACCCAACGCCATGCAACATCATATTCTTGCGATGGAATGAAGCACATACAATGAAGCCTTCGTACAATTTGGTGAGGGTTGAGATTTTTAATATGTATATATATACACAAAGATAAAAAAAAGTTTGTGAAATTTATCTTTATCGTATTAAGTAGTCAATCATGGTAAGACTCCCATATTATTTATTAATCTATCTTTATCGTATTAAGTAATCAATCATGGCAAGACTCTCATATTATTTATTTAATTAGTTAATAATTTAATAATATGTGATGACGTGGCAATCCTATGTGGACGCTCTCATTACTCTTGAAAAAACTCCCCTTTATATATATATATATATTAGATTAGATGTATTATTTAATTAGATGGTAGGGTTGATAAGTTACTAAAAATGGCAAGTGTATCTCTTAAATAAATACGGCCGGAAATACGGAGGATGTACAATTCAATTAAGTTGATTTTCCCTCCCTATTTCAGATGATCCTGAGATCGATTCTTATCCCCGCCCTTATAGTTCATTCGCACCAAAAAATATTAAGTTGATTTTCCCGTAAAACCAAAAAAAAAAATTAAGTTGATTTTTGTTTAGTCAAATAAATTTAAGAAAAATAGGGATTAACCTACTTCATACGGAATAGTAAATCTTATCTTTTTGTTTATAAAAATAGAAAAAGGAAATGAAGGTGTGGATGGAGAAAGGTAGTTAAAGAAAGAAGTATATAGGGCCTCAAAAAACCTGCACACGAGTACCCATGCATGTGACCAAACATGGTGCTTCGTGCTCCTCTTCCTTTCCTCTGAATCCCTTTGAAATTTATGTATTTATTTAAATTAAATTAAATTAAATTAAATCAAGTCTTTGTTGACAGTCTGAGTCTTTGGCGGAAGAAAGAGATGGAGCAATGTTACCAGATGTTGTTGTTGTTGTTTTTTAACTCGTATTTGTAGCTTAGGTATTCGTGTCATTCTACTGCTACTAATTTTTTTTTACTTCTTCCTAGTAAGCTACTTTCCTCTTCTTAAAGAAACCAACCTTGTGGACCAAGCTAAGCTTTTCAACCGTTTTGAGATGACCAACGAGAAAATTAAAAAAGCTAGGCCGCTAGGGGTGGTGCAGGGGGGTAACAACGACTTTTGTATTGGTTTTTTTTATTTTTTTTAGTAAGGTGAAGGACCCTACTCCACCGATACGTCGCACATGTAATTTCAGTCAGTTTTGCAGGTCAGACTCATTGGAACTTGGAAGTGAGGGGAATTATAGTCTCTGTTGGGAGTTGATCCCATAACCTTGAGGTCATGAGGCCAAACCTTTACCACCAGGCCAAGCCTTGCTTGGTTTTGGGGAATTGGGGGGGTTTAGTTTGAGTCAAGTCTTTTACATTTTCTTTTGGTTAACTTCGTACGAAAATGTGTATAATGTAGATTTTATCACATCGGGGTAGAACGGTCGACAATGGCGGAGCCACGGGCCTCTTTGAGGGGTCCTTGGCCCCACTTGAATTATTATTTTTCTTTTTTTTATAGTTAAATTTTCAATTTTTTTTTAAAAAATACATAATTTTAGTAAAAGTTTCATCAATTTTTAAATAGTAACCCCACTATCTCGAATTTCTGGATATGCTACTGACGGTCGTGCACAACAAATAATGGTTTTGTAACTTCCATCACAAAATTAATTGACGATGGGAGGAATAGCCCCTCAAACTTATTTTCCTTTTAAAAATATTCTACATAATAATGATAGAATTAGGTTTATACATCGTACTAGTAAATATTCTTGTGGGAAGAGTAACGTATAATTAGCTTGATTAAGGAATTGAGGTTGGTTTAAGTAGTGAGTTTTCTCTTCTTTATCTAGTAAAGTCTAGGGTTCGATTCATATCCCATGCATTTATTTGGGATTTAAGGGGAGAGGGGAGTGTAAAGCTTGTAATGGGCCTAGGGGACTTGTGCTAGAGTAGCCCAGAGGATTTCAAGTCCTGGTCTCGTCTAAATGTTGTTGGTTTGGTCTGATCAAATTTAATAACATCTGATACATTAAGTAATTAGCAATGACAAGTTAAAGAGAACGTGGCTTAAATGTTTTCGATTCAAGTTAAGTCCACTTCACTATCAACGTGACTATTAGACTGATCCGGAGACCCCGAACAGAAGGAACAAGTATACAATTAATTGGTACAATTCGAATTCATTACAAAACTTAAAAATGGGAGAGTGAGCCACTGAGCCATATGTAGATATTTGGTACGAGTAAAATCTAGACGACCCATTTAGTGGAAAAAACAGAGGAAATGGGTGAAAAAGAATGAATTAATTAAGAAAAACAGAAATGCAGAAAAGGGTACATATTTACAGTTTGCAGTTTACAGGTGCTGCTAATACTATAGAAATTCAGCCTTTTTCCAGGTGAGAAACTAAACCCAAGTGGGATGCGCACCATTTTTACTTTTATTTTTTATAATAACATTAAATATTTATTTCATTTTTTCAGAAAAAATAAAATAATTAAATAAACTTACTGCTTTTACAAAAAAAAAATTGGGGGGGGTGAAAAGGGGATGGGACTTGTAAAATTGTTACTCGAGGCTTTTTTTGTTTTCTCTAAAATTTAGTAAAAATTGTCATGGACTTTAGCTACATAGCCAACATAGCTAGCTGTTGAGGTTTATTAATTAATACTGGAATTGTAAGAGATTGGTGTTTTGTCTTTGCCAAAAAAGTTAAGCATTGACCTTAAGCAAATTTCATACATTTTGATCTTTTCTCAATTGGTTGTATTCAAAAGTTGTTTGTTTTGATTCGTGTCTTAACTTCCTCTCTAGTGTTACGACAACTTATACTCTGTATCGTACAAGTACAAACCGGTTGTGTCTAATAAGGTACTCCATGCAATTTAACGGGTTGAAATCAAACAATGTCTTGGCCTAGTAGAAAGAATTTGAGGGAGGTTTCTGTTTACCATTCCCACCACTCTCAAAGTGTATAGCACTATAGCCTGCTAATCCGGACGGGATGACCCATGCGGGATTTCGACTTGGTAGGACACTTCATCTTACCTTTAAAAAAAATAAAAATTTAAAACGTTGGAAAACCTCAACACTAAGCCGATATATTTAGTTAAATGTGTTGTATTTGTGTTTGTCTCAAGTGGGTAATCTCAACACTAAAACGACCTATTAATTGTATTTTGTCGTATATGTCCATGTTCATCTTCGTATCAAAGGGGTAACAATAACTTGATTTGTTTAGTTAAACATGTCGTGTCGATCAGGTTGACTCTTTTAAATGAAGGGTTGGAAAAATGGAAACCTCCAAACTCAAGACTAACCCGCTTTTTACGTATACGGACACTACAAGAATTTGTATAATTAATTACAACCCAATAACGACCGGTCACGTTGCAAAAGCCTTTTGCGACGGGGCTAACAACCAAATAAAGACAGGAACAATCGAGCAAATGCATTTTACGACGGGCTAACGACGAGATCTCCATCAATAATGACCCCCTTTTATAACGGGTTCACGACAAGAAATCTCATCACTATTGGACTTTAGAGACGGAAATTTCCGTCATTAATGGTACATGTTTTTGTAGTGGCATTCATCATGCTAATAAAATTATTCTCGCTCTAAAGGTTAATTTATAATTAATTAATCAAATACCGTTATTTTTTAAAGCAAGTTAAGTCATGTTATATTCGTGTTCAGATTTTCAGCACTAATCCGACATATTCAATTAAACAGATTGTAAATCCTTACCAGGCACTAATCCGTTTTTTTTGTATCGTCCTTTTTTTTTTTTTTTGACAGGGTCCATGTCGTATTATCGATTTACCTTGTTGTATCAACAATTGTCAGCCCAAGACAAGTGAAATTAATGCCGTGCGAGTACAAATTTACAAAACACATGCAAACAATCTTGGATCGAGAAACAAAAACAACCAAACAAGCGGCCAATAAATAGCTTAAGCCATACGGTGTAACCAACGGTAGAATGCAAGAATACAAATCAAGAACCTACGCAACCCGGTGGAATTGATGAGAAACTCATGAGTCACAAGATTAAGCTCTATCAATTGCGTTATGTTAAAACGTGGTTTAAATATTGATCTGAATTGCTTTTCTTTCTGGACTGACTAATCTGAAATAAGTATCATTACAATAAGGTAGACCTGTCAAAAATCGACCCGACCCGAAAATATTAGGTCCTGAACAAGATTTTGTGACTTATAACCCGATTTTATCCGAACCCGAGCAACCCGAAAAGTAATGGGTCAAAACCCGACCGATTCCGTTTTGGACCCGACCGATTAAAAACCATTGTATTTATAGTAATAAATGAGATTATGAGAAAATTTAAGCATAATAAACACGTTGTTTTTACTATTGTTGTGTGTAATATGATTTTAATTTGAATTATACGTCATTTTATGGTTGAATTTGACTAAATATAAATATGTGTAGGAAAATATGTTAATCTGTGCCCATATTTTGTATATTTATCATCTAAATTAATGACAATATGATGCCCATTTTAAAATCTCTCAACCCGTTGGGTCAACCCGAACCCGAAAGTTCTGGGTCTTGAACAAGCATTTGTAAACTCGAACCCGAAAGTGACCTACCCGATTCAACCCGAACCCGAAAATAATTTTTTTACAACCCGACCCGGCCGATCCGTTTGACAGGTCTACAATATGGTCTTTCTTCTTATCTAAAGAAAAAGTATGCAACCAACCAGCAAATAATAGTACACAAGAAAACACTCTAACTTTAGTAGACACAAATCAATAGAGTTGGTGTAGAACTCACCTTCTCATTAGAGGTTACAAACTAAAGCCTCATGAATTGGCTACGTTATGCTTGAAAGTGGCTCAAACATTGATCTGCATAGCTACTCTATTTACAGACTGACTAAACTAAAATACGGAGTATTCAGTATGACCTTTTCTTCTTATCTAAAACAGAAAGTATACAAGCAACCAACTAGGAATAGTACACAAACACAAGACAACACTCTAACTTTAATAGACATAACAACACAAGTTATGATATGAGAAGAAAGAAAAGGTCTAACAATAATAACATTCATAACAATATGTCATGGCAAAATGGAGATTTAATGTCGACTAGTGTCTAGTGTATACGTAGGCGTCGGTCCAACACTACATAATTAGCACTTGAGTATGCAATTACTATCAATGGATCATCATTCATCAATAGACGATTGAGCCCCCCAAATTAGAAACAACCATGTCAGTATACACCTACTTATTTCTCCTATTTATGCACATCTTACATTATCATTCTTATCTCTTTTTTTCTTTCTCCGAGTAGGTTTTACGCACTCAATCGTTATACAAGTGTTTCTAAACTCAACAAGTTAGTGACATTATACTCGAGATCAAATTACAAGAATTTGTATTTTTAGCGACAGCCTAATTACGACAAGTCAAAAATTCCGTCACAAAAGCCTTTTGCGACGGGGCTAACAACCAAACAAAGACGGAAACAACTGTCGCAAATGTCTTTTACGACGAGTTAACGACGAGATTTTCCATTAACGGCGACCCCCTTTTATGACGGGTTCGCGACAAGAAATCCCGTCATTAATCAACGGTTATTGGCCTTTAGCGACGGGATTCCCCGTCGTTAATGGTACAATTTTTCATGGTGTCATAATTTAGATATTTTTATAGTTGAAATTATTCCGGGATAACTTCATGGTGTTGGGGATAATTTTTGTTATTAAGGCGGATTATCCTTTATGATTTAAAATTATCCTTCTTTGTTAAGGATCACAAAGAAGTGTGTTGACCTTTCATTAGAATGAGAAGTGTAAATTCTAAAACATGGTGGAAGAATGCACTAACGACTTGTTTTTAGACCATAAATTAATTATATTTTGTATGAAATAAATTTATTTGTATGTGAAAATCTCTGAAAAAAACACTTATTTTTCTGAACTTAACTGAAATTTTATTTTCGTTTACGCGTGTGTGAATAAAAGCATTATTTATAAAGTAGGCTAGGACATTTTGTCACATAAATTGATAAATGGTCAAGGTAATAATAACAATAATAAGCAACAATAAAAGTGCATTTTTAGGTTTTATCACAATAGTTTTTTTTTTTGGTGCGAATGAGCCACAAGGGCATGGATGAAAATCGATCCCAGGATCACCTGGAATCGGGATGGAAGCTCTAACCAACTGAGCTATCCATCACTCTCGGTTTTATCACAATAGTAAATATAGATTTGTGAATGAAAAATACGACAATAATTAGACAACATCATAAAATAAAAAAGATTAAAAAGCCATTAGGCATTAGGCAATGAAGTCGCAAGCAGCACGCTAGAGATAAAAAAAGCTAGTCTTACCCTTTTTCTAATTTTTGCCCTACTTTTTTTTATTGTAATAAAAAGGAATTATTACCTTTAAGCTAAAAATAATTACTCAAAGGTCTACGCCATGAGACTACTCCAGCTTTTGCATGCAGTGGAGACTACTTGATGAAATGTTGAGTGAAATGGAAGCTACTCATCCTCTCTTCCAAAAAGCCAAGAAAGGTAATTTTTAATAAGCTACTACTTATAGCATGTAATTGGTGCATATGATTTTTGTCTCTTTTAATTTCTTGATTATGTTAAATTATGTTATTTAATTACTTTTATTCAAAATATTGTGGCTTTAAGTAAAGTTTTCCCAAATTTTCATGATTTTTTTTACTAAAGTTTTAATTTTCACATGTTTTTTTTATGAAATTTTATTATAAAACTTTTCTTATAAGCACGTAGAGGAATACGGAGTACTTTGTTGCATGTTACAGGCATATGGTAAATGTATTTAGAGTTTTCATATCCAGCATATATCAGGGAAGCTAACAATTACAACATATTGGGTAGCAAAGTAGCAAAGTAGCAAATATCTGCCATTTTATTGTAGATTCTACGTATATCATTTCTTGTAATAGTCCAGAGTTAGAGTCGATAGTTACCAGTGACTGATTGGGAGTTACCCTCGTGCGTAGGATCTCCTAATTATTATTTTTCTTATCTCTCTAAAAAAAATGAGTCTAATCAGTCTACCAGACTACCACCAGACTCGGGGCAACTATATTTGTAACTACTACGTAATTGAGTAATTGGCTCTGGAGTTGGACATAGGCGGACCGACACCCGAGTCATTTGATCCCGGCACAAAACTAGTACAACATGGTATGAGATGCACATCAATGGGTCATGGCAGGCTCGTACATGTACATCATTTTCAATATTGACCCAACATGACGGGTCGAACCACTTATTATTACTCCCTCCGTATTTATTTAAGAGATACACTTGGTCGGACACGGGCTTAAGAAAAAGAATTGAATGAAATAAAGTAATAAAACAAGTGGGGTTGAGTATATATGTTAATAAGAAAAATATGTGGGGACCATGTCATTTTAGGAAGTAAGGGGCGTGGGTGGGGTGTAGATATATTATTTAATTAGATGGGGGTTGATAAGTTACTAAAAATGGTAAGTGTATCTCTTAAATAAATACAGCCTGAAAAAACAAGTCTATATCTTAAATAAATACAGAGGGAGTAATCATTAACAAAAAATCTAAAAAATTGTTAAATGGTGTGTTGGCACAACATAACCTTAGTACCTTACACATGACAACTGATTGGGTTGGATCGAGCGGGGCTTCATTTATGGACACGCGGCAACATGAATTTTCCTTCGTTTATTCTAGTGGCTCGTAAAGAAGGCATAAGGTTGGG
This sequence comes from Spinacia oleracea, assembly GCF_020520425.1. Classification (NCBI taxonomy): domain Eukaryota; kingdom Viridiplantae; phylum Streptophyta; class Magnoliopsida; order Caryophyllales; family Amaranthaceae; genus Spinacia; species Spinacia oleracea. The sequence goes on from NC_079491.1 coordinate 5,514,558, forward strand.
CCAAAGCACGCATGGTATAGAAAAAGCATGGCCCAACACAAACATTAATCATGGTCCGTGAATTGTGCATGGGCTGTACTTTTTTTGAAATAGCACGACAAGGCCCATGACTTAGATGAATACATATTTAGATGGATTTAATAATTAGAAGCTCATGACTTTATTTTTACGTACAATATTACAAAGATAATCAAGAACGGTTTGTGAATTGTGATGAACCGACGGTCCATTACCTCCGGACCGAGTACTCCGTATTTTTCTTGCCTTGGAAGTTGAAACGAGGGAAGAGGCTGATGATGTAAGATAAAAATCCCTGATAACAAGGTGTGTTAAATATTTCGAACAAATTCCTGACTTCACACGTCATGGGCACATGAGATTGAATTGACGTCCAATTTGTATTCCTTCGTTTCAGAAATATCGCACTACTTAAATTTTTTACATTATTTATATTACAATTTTGGCGATCTTTAATTTGTGATTCATACAATAAGAAAATTGTAGTCATGTGAGATTCGTATTGATACATATTTTCTAAATATTAATTTTTTATAATTTTTATTTACACACGATTTCAAATGTAAAGAGTCAAAGTATTCCTCTGTGATTTATCAGGAGTCACATATGACCGGACACGGGTATTAAAAAAGAATAGTAGAAGGAGGAAAAGTTAATCATGGTGTGATATTTATGAAACAAAATATTTTAGTACGGAGTAACATATTTTAAAAAATGTAAACATTAAGACTAATTCAACAATATATACACAATAATATTTGATTTTTGCATACGGAGTATTACTTTGTAGTAAGAAATTTTGGTCAAAATAATATTTGAAATAGTGCAAAAGTCAAACAGTTACCGATATTTAATAACGAAGAGAGTACTACTCACTCCGTTTCTTTTTGTTTGTTATGTATTCCTTTTAAGGTGTTTCACAATGTTTGTAAAGTGGGAGAATATTTCCTTTTATAAACTTATTATACTATCATTTTTTGTGCAATATTTTAATTTTAATTAGTCCAATTTTTCCAACTTATTAAATTTCTTTACAATTTCCTAAATATGTTAAGTTATCAATATTTGTGCTTTTCCATTATTGGTTTATTTTATAAATAAAACAATTTTATTGGTTATTGCAATGATTAGTGGATTGAGGTTTTACTTGGGTTTAATTTTTTAATAAAAAGAAAAAAATATTTTACGGTTTTTTCATGAAATACCCCTGAGGTTTGCAATAATGCACCAAATACCCTTGCGCGTTTCAAAATTCATTGAATACCCCTATTTTTTCCGTATTGTTCACCAAATACCCCTATTATGACTTTCCGTTAGTCCTCCGTTAAGTCATGTTTATAATTCACCAAATACACCTATTTATAAACTTTTTGCATAGTATACACCTATTTACAAAGTTTTTTGCACCAAATACCCAAACAGCTTATGAAGGAAATAATGCCCTTGGTCCAAGTATGCATTCTATGTTAAGTCTAATAAATGCGGTTCAGTATTAATTAACAAGTTAATAATCCAGTGAGATCAAGTGAGCTGAATGCCTAGCTAGAGGCCGCTTCAGTTCAAGTGGTATTAATGATATTAATCCACAGCTTACTCTTGACTGAACCCGTAGGGTCACACAAATAGTACGTAAACGGATCAAGTATTTAATGGCATTAAATACTCCATCTATGAATATTCGGAACCGACGGATCTTGGTTTCAGTGGGAGCTAAGATCGTCACAGGCAAGAAATGAATACTCCGGAAACGATGATATTGCCGGAAACGGAAATATGGATCGTATCGGAAATATAAATATTATCCAAGTCGTAGATGTTGCCGGAAACGGAAACATGGTACGTATCGGAAAATATTATCGGAAATGGAAATATTGCCAGAATCGGAAATATTGCCGGAAACGGAAATATTGTCAGAATCGGAAATATTACCGGAATCGGAAAATAATTCCGGAAACGGAAATATTAAATATTTGTTCGAAACGGAAATTAATTCCGGAATCGGAAATATTAAATATTGTTCGTATCGGAAATGAATTCCGGAATCGGAAAATTTAATCGGAAGCGCATCGTACGAATAAGCATCGGACGAGGCCTGCCGGACGAGGCCCAGCACGAAGCCAGGCCATCGCCCAGCAAGCCAAGCGCGCCGCACAAACAGCCACGCCAGGCCCAGCGCAAGGCCAGGCCCAGCAGGCTGCGCAGCGCGCACAGCGCGCACAGCACGCGCAGCGCGCAGCGCGCGCGGGCGCTGCGTGGGCTGCTGCTCGCGCGCACGCATGGGGGCCCATCGTGGCTGCCGTGCGTGTGTGTGTGCAAGTGTTTGTGTTCGTGCACGTTTCCTAAAACATGCAGAGTTCGGTTAATGATTAAATTCCTAATTCTATTTGATAAATTAATTAAATTAGAGTTCTTGTAGGATTCTAGGTTTAATTAATTTGTATCTGAATAGGATTTCGATTCCCTTTCCATACCCCTATAAATATGAGGCTAGGGCTCACAATTTATAACAAGTTTCAAAGTATTCAAAGTGAGTTTTTGAGAGAAAATTCAGTCACACATTTGCCTATAAAGTGCCGAAAATAATAGTACCTTAAGGGCGATTCTAGTTGGTCAATCTTAAGGCGGATCCGGACGTGCTGTGGACTATCTACGGAGGGACGACACTTGGAGTCCTAAAGACTTGTTCTTGTTCGGTTCGGGCGCAGCTAGGGAAGGCACGCAACAAAGAGTATGCATCTAAACTATGCTAAATGATTATGTGTAAATAATATGTTTTCCTGGCTTTATGGTTTTTCCGCATGATTTATGAATTGTCATATGTATCATAACCTAACAGTGGTATCACGAGCCCCTTATTATTTTCATAATCTAAATTGCATAAACATGGTTAAATATTACAAATTTGCAAGAATTAAAAGGGGTGATTAATTTTCGTAATTGTTAATTAATTGCAAATTGCGTTTATTTAATTATACGTACGCAGTTTTTCGGCAGTTTCTTCGTTACTCATCCAAATCGAGTGATTTTTGTGTCAATTCCGCATGTAAAAGGCATTCTAAAATTTTGACAAAAATAGTATTTTTCTGCCGAACCCAGAATTCTCAAATTCGAAGCCTAACTATGACTTTTCGAAGGTTTTAGTTTTTCGAATGCAAAATTTCGTAAATTTAAGATGTTAAATTAAATATTTGCGATTCTTGTTGATAAATCTTGAATTTTTGATTGACCTACTGCATATGTTTAACAAGTTTGAATGCCTAGTCTTGTTAATTATGCAATCTAATTTGTAATTATGATTAATTTGTTGAAAATTAGAATAATTTAGAATTAATTTGATTTTCATAATTAATTGTAATTTAATTAGAAACCTATGATTAAAAACCACCATAAAAATTGTAAATTTATGATAAATTTTAAATTTTTATGACCTAGACTTGAATCCATAACAATCGGAAATCAATTGGATAATAAATTTTCGATTTTTTCGCCCTAAAATTATGAAATTAATATTATTTATTAATTTGTCATTAATTTTAAATATAAATTTTAAATTTTTATGCGATTCGTTCATAAAACTTGCACGCACGAAGCAATGGACGCTTCGTGTTACCCTTAAGGGGTGTTGTATAATGCGGGCATGCGACGACGAGCAAGGGAGCTCGTCGCCCGTGCGGCACGAATGCAATGAGCAAGGGCGTAGTGCACGAGCACAAGGCAGCAGCCCTGCCTTGTGTCGTGTGCCACGAGCAATGGACGAATGGGCATGGGCGAAGGGCGAGCCAAGGCAGTCGCGTGTGGGCAGCAAGCGAGCTGCGCCACAACGCGCGCTGCCTCGCACAAGAGCGCGCAGCCTCGCGCGCAAGCTCGCGTGCCACGAGCGCTGCGCCAAGCATTGCTCGCGCGCACAGCGAGCGATGTCGCCCGCCCAGCGAGCGATGTCGCGCGCCCAGCGAGCGATGTCGCGCGCCCAGCGAGCGATGGCTCGCGCCCCCAGCGAGCGATGTCGCGCGCCCAGCGAGCGATGTCGCGCGCGCACTGCGAGCGATAGCTCGCGTGCGATGAGCGCTGGCGCGCGCAGCGAGCACCAATGCGTGCGGAGGCTTGCGATGGGGATGCAGCAGCTATGCGACGAGCGCATGGGCTGCGCGCACATGGCCAGCAATGGCTGTGTGCATGCGTCCCATGGGCGTGCAACGCGTAGGGTGTTTGCGTTACGATTAAAGATCGTTTTGAATGTTTAATTTGAAAATTTCAAGTTCACGTAATTTTAATTAATTTTAAAATTAATAATTTAAATTATTTTCTTGGATTTTAATTTTGAATATTGTAATTATAATAAATTTTATTTATTCTAATTATTTTACTAAAATTAAAATCATGAATTAATTTAAATACGACTGAAATTAAATTAAATTTTTGGATTCAATTATAAATTTATATGAGCTTTAGATTTTAATTAAATTTGTATGTTTCCGGTTAGACTAGAAATACATTTTTATGTTTAAAATTAGTAAAGCATATAAATTTATTGGTTTAAGTGGGAGCGTTTTTTAGTCATAAACTCTTGATTAGGTCTACAAATCCTTAAGGTTAAAACAACTTGATTAGAATTAATAAGGACTGAATAATTGGTAGATTATTGGTGCCCTTGATTAATTGCTGCAAATGTTTACGTGATGCATAATGTGTTTTACTAACCAGCTATGTGGGCCATTCATGATAATGAATGGGTGAATGGTATATATTGTATATGTACTGTTTTGCAGGTTATGAAGTGACTAGTATGGCCCAAATAGGATAGAAAATATGGTCTGCGTACCATTAATTTGAATGTAATTGGTCTAAAGTACCAAAGTTATTTTTCAATTCAAATATGGTCTGCGAACCATCAAATAGTTGTAATTAGTTATAGCTTATCCTATTTGAAGAAAATGGTGCCTCCCACGGAGATTTTCAAGACGGACTTTGAAGTCAAAGCTTCAAGATGAAGTCGGGCCATACTAGATCACAAATATCTTATGCATGTTTTAAGTTATTTATTGCTTTTAAATATGTCTTAAAATGCATGAGATCAAAAGCTTGATTATGTTGCATGATTAAGGATTTTAGTTCACTTAAAATCTAACCAACATAGTAAGAGCCTTAAGTTCCAAACTTAAAAATTGAGTTAAAAGGTGCCATGCCAAAATATACACTTGCTTGGATATCCTTTACATCAATCTAGTAATAGTTTTCGCTCAGCGAGGTGTTACTTATTGGTCCTAAAGGGGCAAGGTACACAAATAATTGTGAGTACATGTTAGTTTTGGTAAAACTCAACGATATAAGTAAGGAGTCCTTTTATGTCGTGGCAAAATCGATAGGTTTACCTAATAAGTTCTTAGACGTACCTATCAACCAAGAATAGTTTCTAGACTATTAGCAAAAGGCTTTTGCTTACCTAAGATGTTTTAGGATTAAGTCGACAAACTGTGCTTAGTTCTTCAATGATTTTAGGATCTTGGAATCATTTTATTCACACCTGCCGGAACACATAATTTGAATAAAATGCTTAATAAACATTGAATTATGCATGTATGCTAGAATTTAAGTTTATTAAGAGAAACTGTGAATGGTTATTTATTTGTTTATTCTTTTCAATTGTAGTTTTAATATGGCAAACAACAATCAAAACATCATCATGGGTTCTGAGCTTATGGTCAAGCTGAACCTGACAAATTTTCTTGAATGGGAAGCTAAGCTAGTTGAAATAGTCAAACTCAATGGACTTGAGTATGTACTGTCACATCCCATGCCAAGCTACTATGCCAGAGACATGACCCCTGAGAGATTTTACGCCTGGGATGCGGATCTCAAAAAGGTTATGAGTCTCATGCTGAACAATATCCCTGATGATTGGGCTAAAAGGTTTGTAGCCTATGAACCTTTTACGCTCATCAAGAATCTGAGGGATATCTGTCGTGGAAGTACGGAGGACAGGGACCTGAACGTCCATGAGTTGATTGAATCAATGTCTGGTCTAAAGGTTAGTTCTCCCAACAGGTGTTATAGGATGGAGGTCCAAGAAACACATGTTCAGCTCCTTCGCACTAAACAGAGGGCAGGCGTCCCACTGAGGTTCCATGTGGATCTTATGTGTTCATATTTTGATCGCCTAAGTCTACTAGGAACACCAATAAGCGAAAGGATGGCAGTCTCTGTCCTGCTCAATTCACTACACAGTGGGTTTGGTCGCTTCAAGCAACTATACCTAAGTGAACCAAGAGAAGAAACAGTTGCAGAATTTATTCACCTTGTCAGAAAGGCTGAAATAGTACTGGACTGTGAAGCCAAAGATTTACTCAAGGCTAGAAAGAGACCGTTCAAGAAAGGTGGAAAGTCCAAGGGCAATGCTAAATCAAAGCAGGACAAGTCCACATCAAGCTGTCTTTATTGTGATGGAATAGGCCATTACAAAAGAGAATGTCCAAAGCTAAAGGAAGATCAGAAGAACGGAACAGTCGTTCCATCTTCAGGTATTTTCGTTATAGACTGTATACTTGCTAATTCAACTTCTTGGGTATTAGATACAGGTTGTGGCTCACACTTATGTTCCAATCCACAGGGACTAAGAAGAAGTAGAAAGTTAAGCAAGGGTGAAGTCGACCTACGAGTGGGAAATGGAGCACGGATTGCTGCATTAGCCGTAGGAACTTACTATTTGTCGTTGCCCTCCGGGCTAGTTTTGGAACTGGAAGAATGTTTCCATGTTCCAAGTCTTACTAAAAACATCATTTCAGTTTCTTGCTTAGATGCTAAGGGATTTTCCTTTTTAATAAAAGACAATAGTTGTTCGTTTTATTTTAAAGAGATGTTTTATGGATCTTCTAGATTAGTCAATGGACTTTATTTATTAGATCACGACAAACAAGTATATAACATAAATACCAAAAAGGCCAAAAAGGATGATTCATATCTCACCTATCTGTGGCATTGTCGATTAGGCCATATAAACTTGAAACGCTTAGAAAGACTTCAAAGGGAAGGAATTCTAGAACCATTTGACTTAGAGGATTATGGTAAATGCGAATCATGTTTACTTGGCAAAATGACAAAGCAACCTTTCTCTAAAGTTGGAGAAAGAGCAAATGAACTATTGGGTTTAATCCATACAGATGTATGTGGACCAATGAGTACAAATGCTAGAGGTGGTTTCAGCTACTTTATCACTTTCACTGATGACTTCAGTAGGTATGGTTATGTCTACCTAATGAAGCATAAGTCTGAATCCTTTGACAAATTCAAGGAATTTCAGAGTGAAGTAGAGAATCAATTAGGCAAGAAGATTAAGGCACTGCGGTCTGATAGAGGCGGTGAATATCTGAGCTATGAATTTGATGACCATCTGAAAGAATGTGGAATTCTATCAGAATTGACTCCTCCTGGAACACCACAATGGAACGGTGTGTCGGAACGGAGGAACAGAACCTTGCTAGACATGGTCAGGTCAATGATGGGTCAGGCCGAACTTCCATTAGAATTTTGGGGACATGCACTAAATACAGCTGCACTCACTATAAATAGAGCTCCGTCTAAAGCTGTCGAAAAGACTCCATACGAATTATGGTTTGGAAAGCCTCCAAATGTGTCTTTTCTTAAGATTTGGGGATGTGAAGTATACGTCAAACGATTAATTTCAGACAAACTTCATCCAAAATCTGACAAATGTATCCTTGTGGGCTATCCAAAGGAAACAAAGGGGTATTACTTCTACAATACATCTGAGAACAAAGTGTTTGTTGCTCGAGATGGTGTCTTTTTGGAGAAGGATCACATTTCCAAAATGACAAGTGGGAGAAAAGTAGACCTCGAAGAAATTCGAGTCGAACAACAAACTCTAGAGAATGCTCAAGATGACATTCAGGATGAAACTCAGAGATCTTTAGAAGAATCTGGTGAGAATCATGGTCAATCTAGAAATGTTACCCCGCGTAGATCGCAAAGATATAGATCTCAACCGGAAAGGTACTTAGGTATTTTGACGAACGAGAGCTATGACGTTCTATTACTTGAAAGTGATGAACCTGCGACTTACAAACAAGCTATGACGAGCCCTAGCTCCAAGCAGTGGCAAGAAGCCATGCAATCTGAATTAGACTCCATGTCTGAAAACCAAGTATGGGATTTGGTCGATTTGCCAGATGGCTACCAAGCCATTGGAAGCAAATGGGTTTTCAAACTGAAAAAGGACAAGGATGGGAAACTTGAAGTTTTCAAAGCTAGATTGGTCGCAAAAGGTTACAGGCAAGTCCACGGTGTGGATTACGATGAAACCTTTTCACCAGTTGCAATGCTAAAGTCTATTCGAATAATGTTAGCAATCGCTGCATATTACGATTACGAAATATGGCAGATGGATGTCAAAACTGCTTTCTTAAACGGCGTTTTAACAGAAACTGTGTTTATGACACAGCCTGAAGGTTTTGAGGATCCAAAGAATGCTAAAAAGGTATGCAAGCTAAAGAAGTCAATCTACGGATTGAAGCAGGCATCCAGGAGCTGGAATATACGTTTTGATGAAGCAGTCAGTGACTTTGGTTTCATCAAGAACGCGGACGAATCTTGTGTATACAAGAAGGTCAGGGGAGCAAAATTGCTTTCCTAGTATTATATGTCGACGACATATTGCTTATCGGAAATGACATTCCTATGTTGAACTCTGTCAAGATTTGGCTTGGGAAATGTTTTTCGATGAAGGATCTAGGAGAAGCACAGTACATATTGGGCATCAAGATTTACAGAGATAGATCTAAAAGGATGATTGGACTTAGTCAAAGCACTTATATCAATAAGGTGCTTGATAGGTTCAAGATGGCGGACTCCAAGCGAGGCTACCTACCCATGTCTCATGGAATGACTCTAAGCAAGACTCAGTGCCCAAAAACACTTGATGAGCGTAGACGAATGAATGGGATTCCATATGCATCATTGATTGGTTCAATAATGTATGCTATGATATGTACACGCCCGGATGTTGCGTACGCACTCAGTGCTACGAGCAGATACCAGTCAGACCCAGGAGAGGCGCATTGGACTGCTGCCAAGAACATTCTGAAGTACCTGAAAAGGCACAAAGATGACTTCCTGGTCTATGGTGGAGATGATGAATTAATTGTTAAAGGCTATACGGACGCAAGTTTCCAAACCGACAAAGATGATTTTAGATCACAGTCTGGGTTTGTCTTCTGCCTCAACGGAGGAGCAGTAAGCTGGAAAAGTGCTAAGCAAAGCACCATTGCGGATTCTACAACTGAAGCGGAGTACATTGCTGCACATGAAGCAGCAAAGGAAGCTATATGGCTAAGGAAGTTCATAGGAGAACTTGGTGTAGTCCCCTCCATTAAAGGACCAATAGCCCTGTATTGTGATAATAACGGAGCTATTGCACAGGCAAAAGAGCCTAGACACCACCAGAGAGTCAAGCATGTACTTCGTAGATTTCACCTTCTACGAGAGTTCGTTGAAAGAAAAGAAGTCGAGATAAGCAAAATTGGAACTGATGACAACATATCAGATCCATTAACTAAACCTCTGCCGCAGGCGAAGCACAACTCGCACACTGCAGCTATGGGAATCAAGCATATTGGAGAATGGCTTTGATGTCTCTGTTTAATGTTTTAAAGTTTTAGAGTTTAAATCTTTGTAAAACATTATTGGTTAATCATTCACAATAAATGAAAAGAATTCATTTTTCCATTTAATTTGTGGTTTATTAAATGATGAGTCCCTTCAATTTGACAATATATATTCAAGATAGACTGTCAGGACCAGTCCTGTGACTAAGAAATGTCTATCAAGTGAACTTGAATGTCAAAGGTTGAAAATGGTCCCTAATCGGAGTTTTCTATAAAATTGGACGCATAGAAAACGTTAGACGATTAGAATGCAAGATGACTAGTAGTTCTGTTTCTTGAACTATGTGGACATGGCAATGTCATAATCATTTGCATAGATACTTACTTTGGGAAGACTAGTATCGGACGAGACCTATGAAACTTTACTGTAAGAGATGAAAGTCTGTCATAAGTAAATTTCATTAAATTATTAGACACTAAATCCTCAATACCTGAGTGATTTGAGATTACTTGTTTGAGAACTGGTTGCTTTGACGTTGACCAACCGTCGCACCGTAAAAGGAGGCTATAAAGGCAACGCTCAGGTAATCACCTATCAAACGAAGTCTAATCTCAAGATCGCAAGATTGGGATTGTCCTCCCATAAATCGGGATGAGATGCTTAAAAGTTGTACAAGGCCACTCGGAGAGCTAGAAACTGTGAAATGCATGGCCGTGCTCGGATGAATCATAGGCTATGATTATCTGTTTATTTGATCAGTTGAACTCTGAAACCGAGGAACACCTCTGGACATAATAAGGATGACAACTCTTACCTTATGTTCAAGAGCAAGCATCGAGCGACAAAGGAATTAGGAAATGCACACTTGTCCCTAAGGACAAGTGGGAGACTGAAGGAAATAATGCCCTTGGTCCAAGTATGCATTCTATGTTAAGTCTAATAAATGCGGTTCAGTATTAATTAACAAGTTAATAATCCAGTGAGATCAAGTGAGCTGAATGCCTAGCTAGAGGCCGCTTCAGTTCAAGTGGTATTAATGATATTAATCCACAGCTTACTCTTGACTGAACCCGTAGGGTCACACAAATAGTACGTAAACGGATCAAGTATTTAATGGCATTAAATACTCCATCTATGAATATTCGGAACCGACGGATCTTGGTTTCAGTGGGAGCTAAGATCGTCACAGGCAAGAAATGAATACTCCGGAAACGATGATATTGCCGGAAACGGAAATATGGATCGTATCGGAAATATAAATATTATCCAAGTCGTAGATGTTGCCGGAAACGGAAACATGGTACGTATCGGAAAATATTATCGGAAATGGAAATATTGCCAGAATCGGAAATATTGCCGGAAACGGAAATATTGTCAGAATCGGAAATATTACCGGAATCGGAAAATAATTCCGGAAACGGAAATATTAAATATTTGTTCGAAACGGAAATTAATTCCGGAATCGGAAATATTAAATATTGTTCGTATCGGAAATGAATTCCGGAATCGGAAAATTTAATCGGAAGCGCATCGTACGAATAAGCATCGGACGAGGCCTGCCGGACGAGGCCCAGCACGAAGCCAGGCCATCGCCCAGCAAGCCAAGCGCGCCGCACAAACAGCCACGCCAGGCCCAGCGCAAGGCCAGGCCCAGCAGGCTGCGCAGCGCGCACAGCGCGCACAGCACGCGCAGCGCGCAGCGCGCGCGGGCGCTGCGTGGGCTGCTGCTCGCGCGCACGCATGGGGGCCCATCGTGGCTGCCGTGCGTGTGTGTGTGCAAGTGTTTGTGTTCGTGCACGTTTCCTAAAACATGCAGAGTTCGGTTAATGATTAAATTCCTAATTCTATTTGATAAATTAATTAAATTAGAGTTCTTGTAGGATTCTAGGTTTAATTAATTTGTATCTGAATAGGATTTCGATTCCCTTTCCATACCCCTATAAATATGAGGCTAGGGCTCACAATTTATAACAAGTTTCAAAGTATTCAAAGTGAGTTTTTGAGAGAAAATTCAGTCACACATTTGCCTATAAAGTGCCGAAAATAATAGTACCTTAAGGGCGATTCTAGTTGGTCAATCTTAAGGCGGATCCGGACGTGCTGTGGACTATCTACGGAGGGACGACACTTGGAGTCCTAAAGACTTGTTCTTGTTCGGTTCGGGCGCAGCTAGGGAAGGCACGCAACAAAGAGTATGCATCTAAACTATGCTAAATGATTATGTGTAAATAATATGTTTTCCTGGCTTTATGGTTTTTCCGCATGATTTATGAATTGTCATATGTATCATAACCTAACAGCTTATACCATTAATAATTGAATTTGAAGAACAATACATCTGAAAATTGAAGAACAAAACCCATAATATTGAGGAAGAGAATATTAAATTTTGAGAGTTTAATTCCTAAAATCGAAAATCTAAACTACAAATTCGAATTCCAGTGTCTATAATCTCTCTCTAATCTACCTAAATTCTGTTGTTTTTCGCCCCTTGCTGTTGCCGCTGCTATTCTATGCTCACGAAGAACTCAGCTCCAAAATCTAAAATAGGAAAACCAACGAAAATCAAAATCTGAAAAACACAAACAAATGTTGCTCCAAAATCTCCTCTAATTTCATATGCTCCCTCGAACCAAAGAGAAGAACATAAATGTTGAAGAACGAATTCGAGAACGAAAATCTGCAAAAAAAAAAAAAAAAAAACGAAAATCTAGTTCTGTATTCTCTCTTAATTGTTGCGCTACCCTCTATGCTCTCTACACTATCAATTTTTGTTCTCCGTCCTTCGAATCCAACCCCCGAATTCCAAAAAAATTCAGCCCAGAAAATAGGGGCAACATGAAATCTGAATTCAGCATCTTCAATTTCAACAGAAATATGAATTCATGTCCTGCTGTCTTCATCATCACCTTACCCTAACTGAATTCATGTTCATGGGCACATGCCTAACCCACATATCCACAATTTCATCTTCAATTTCATCTTTGTTCATAATATTCATCATCACCATACCTAACAGAAACCTCCCTTGTTCATCAAACTTCAATTCACGATTTCAATTCACTAGAAAATTTGGGTTCGATTATTTGGGATTTGAGTTAGCAATTGATTTTTGATGAAGATGGTTTGAGAAGGAAAAATTGTGGTTGGGTTCACCATTTTGATACCCAGAAAAAAGAGATGTGAGATTGAGAGGAGAGAGGAGGGTGAGAGGGGATTTAGAGTTAATTAGGGTTCATTAAGTGTTAATTAGGATTGGCATTAATTCACCTCAAATTACTCAGAAATACAAGCTCGGTAGTTCTGCGAATCTACCATTTTCGCCATTTCCGCCGACGAAGGTTGAAGGTTGGCGGCGAAAGGAGAGGACTAAGCGCGACAGCAGCAAAGGAAGGAGAAGACGGTGGCGAGAGAAGAGAAACGATGAAGAAGAAGAAGAAGAAGAGGGGCGAGTAATTAAGAAGAACAGAGGAGATGAGATGAGAGAGAAGACATTAGATTTTTTTTTAAAGTTAAAATGTAGAATATTGGGTGAATAAGGGCATAAACGTAAATTAACGCTAACGGAGTACTAACGGCCGTTAAATCCAAGGGTATTTGGTGCACTTTAAGTTTAAATAGGGGTATTCTATGAATTTTGAAACGCGCAGGGGTATTTGGTGCATTATTGCAAACCTCAGGGGCATTTCATGAAAAAACCGAATATTTTATTATACGTTAATAAACGTGCAAAAATTCAGACGTAAAAAAACAAAAAGAACTAAAGGAGTATTTAAGTTTAAATTATGTTTTCAGATTGGTTTTCATTATTTGAAAGTTCTAACAAAACCGAAATTAGTTACAAATGGATTGTAAATACCAGTAATTCAATAAATGGATGTCATACTTTTGAGAGCAAAGAAAGTTGACTCAACGACTATCTGAGAATTTCACATTCATTCATTCATACACGAAACACGACTAATTACTAAAAGCTGCCATCAACATTTACTACTCCTCCTCAATATTGGTCCTAACTGTCATTCTGGATCTCTGCCTCTTATTTACTGCTCTCTTTTTACCCCCCTATTTCTGCCCATTATTTATATCTAAACTTAATGCTCTCCTAAATTTCCTCTCTGCTTGGAGAAAAAGTTTTAGGCCAATTTAAAGGGGTATTCTCTTCACCGGAAAAAAAATGAAATAAAATAAAATAAAATATTTTGTACTTCGATATGATAAATTTAGATAAGTTTTGATACTTGTCAATTGAGTTAATAAATTTCAATCAAATCCAATTAATTTACATTTTAAAGTTTTTTCTCTTGCAATCAAATTTGATCAAGTCCATTCAGTTTCAACCAATTCGATCAAGTTTAATCAAGTTCAGTATATAGGTCCAGTTCCAATATAAGTTCATGCCTCGTCCGTTAAAGAGAACGCGCCCTTTGAGAAAATTGAACTAATGAAGTCTTGACCCAGTGATAAAAGTTTAAGAGCAGAATAACATATGTAGGTTAGGTCATAGATTCAGATCCATTTTATCCCACTTGCAACTTATAATGCCCGTGAACACAAACAAAAAGGACACACTTAAGAAGATTTTAAAAGAGAGTCTTTTTTTGTAGAACAATATTTCATTCGATTTTTAAATTGCATTACTTGAACTTTTGCACTATTCACACACTCGTCTTTTACCCATTTAATGATGTTTAGACATTCAAGTGGTATATTGTTAGGTTTGTCTCGTTATATTACTAGACTTGGTATTGGTCGGATCAGGCTTTGACAAAAAATGACCCGCTTTGACCAAAGCATCGGTTCGCCTTTTGGGCCCTTTTTATGTCTACCCAAATCTATTACTATATACTAAATGAGACACCAGGAATGACACGTGTCATTTCCTGGTGAAAAATTTTCCCGCCAAAAACTCTTTCCTAAAAAAACATATTTATTTTATTCTTTTTTTATTTTCTCTCCTTTTGTATAAATGTTTGTATATGGAAAAAAATATAGGATTATGGAATATGCCATTATTAAAAGTTTGATAAAATTTTAGTCAAATTGTCATGTCAATAATAGAAAATATTCTTACTCGATATTTTGGTCAAATTAGCATATTAAATATATCAAATATTTTAGTCAGATCATCATATTAAACATATAAAATATATAATACATAATATGTTAAAATATGATAAAATGAGTACATTCGAGATTATTAATTACGCAATAGATTTAAGGGATAAATAGTTCAATTAAATTTTTTATAAAAAAGATGGTCAATAATAATTTTTAAATATCCGTGCGTGCACGGGATCTAATCTAGTTTATAACTAAACTTCAGTTTTAAGTGGTCCAGATCCCAAAGAACTTGCCCAGATGCGGGTTTTTTGGGTCAGGGCGCGGAGTTGGACTAACTTTGATCAAGTCATATATGCCTATATGCCATCAAGCATCTCTTATGCCTTCGTATGGTATGGATAAGACCCTTTTATTGTCTCTCCCTGGATAATGTGGCCTTCAAAAATGTCCTAGTTAATTAAAAGGTTGATTTTTTTGAATTTGAATTTGTTATGCCTCTTCTTTGCTTTTCTTTTGCGTCGTTTTCCTTCCAGCAAGTTTGAAACTAGAATTTGATTTCCATCACTCCAAATAAGCTTTCCCAACTTAATTATTTAGTTGGGCTTTTGGGTAAGCCTTATAACACTTCTCCACTTCCATATTTTTCATTCTTATCGTTTTATTACTCTTGTTTTATGACTAATACTATGTAATTAATTATTTATTGTTTTCAGAAATAAAATAATATTTTTAAATGTTGAAATAAAAAAGCTACTAGCTTGATTTAAAATGGAATTTAATAATATTTCATGCAAATCGATTTAAGAAAATTATAAAACATTATTTAGAAAACATTGGTTTTGAAGTATTTATTGTTTTAATACTAATTCGATAATTTAATCTTTAAAAGAAATCGGACCCGGAGCTCAGAAGGAACGAACTAAGGAAAAATCTTAGCAAATTGCGGAATTGAGGTAACAGCTATTGCTAGTACCCGCAATCCCTTCTAAATGAGTTTATGTACAATGATATTATGATTGATGTTTTATGAGGTGTTTGATGATTTGCGGGATTAAAATTATGATTTGATTGAAATGTTTTATGATCGATAATTCATTTTCATGAAAAGTATTGATTTATGAAATATTATTCTTGAAAGAATGATTTTATGAAATGATGAGATTTTATTACTTTTACTAAAGTACCCTGAATGGTTGAGATTTTTTCGTGATTATTATTCTATTAAAAGAGATGTAAACATGATAAATGAAAGTGTAAGAATTGGTCAAGTTTCCCTGATATGGAGCCTAGGCTCACCCCTGATATGAAAAGATGGCTTCCCCTGATATGGAGCCCAGGCTCCCCCTGATATGAAGCACTGACTTCCCCTGATATGGAGCCCAGGCTCCCCCTGTTATGAAGCATTGACTTCCCCTGATATGGAGCCCAAACTCTCCCTATTATGAAGCACTGAATTCCCCTGTTCGTAGGAGACGTCCTACTACGTTTTCCTGTAAAGTCCTGACGACCAGAATAATATTGTTAAAAGGATAAAAAGGTTATGAAATAATGTTTCTAAAGTGTTGTTTTATTAAACGTCTTACTATAATCTATTTTCCCTGTTTTATCAACTAAAATGAGTGAAATGATGTTACGATACTAGAGTAGTTCGTTGCTGAGTTTTCGACTCACCTTTTTGTTTGCGTTTTAGGTACGGCTGGGGACGATGGAAACGAGTAGTGACGAAAATTTCATTTTAGCAATTTTCACCTAGTTAATGCTTAAGTTATAATAGTGCAAGTAAATACTTTTTGGGTAATTATGTAAGGTACTTTGCTAAGAAAATAAAAGAAAATTATACTTATGTGGAGATTTAAGGATTGATATACGATGTTCTCCTTGTGATTCCCAAGAGGGAGTTACGGCAGTAATGTCCCCACCGAATTAGGTAAAATCCGCTATTTAATTACTTGCAGAGGTCGGGGCGTTACAGTTATGGAGTTGGAATCAAGAATGATATCAAGGTAGTATGAGTTTGGAACTTGATTTTTAATACCATGTGTTTGGTTCGATTTGTGGATGCGTTTTTTTCTTTTGTTTGATACCTAGAGTAAATGTATGGGCCATACCCACCCCCGACCCCCCCTAGGTTTATAAACTCCATACCTTGGGGGTTTGAGGTATGGGTTTAAAACTTTAAAAATTTCATCTAAATAAATGATACCAATTAAGGTATTAATGTATGGGTTTAAAACTTTAAAAATTTCATCTAAATAAATGATACCAATTAAGGTATTAATGTATTATTAGTGAATGTCAACTCGCTTAGTTGGATGAAGTAGTAAGAATGTATAATACGTATGAAAAAAGTTGATACATTAAAAATCAATTAAATAATCAATTTAGCTAACAAATCATCCAATTGTTGAAAAACAGCATAAAATCATAGATACATAATAAATTTATTTTATGCCATATATAACAAGATTTATTTCTTTAGCTAAATTTTATGAAATCATATCTAAAATGACATGGATATTATCCAATGATGAGTATACCAACTCCAATCAAACAACAAATCTAAAATTACCAAAAGGAGCAAAAACTATAGAATATAAATAGACCTTAAACATAACCCATTTGCCAAACACAAACACAAGTTCTTCTACAAAACCTAACACACACACACACACACAAAAACAAGTAATTAGCATAATAATGGGGAAGAATATTGTAAACTTAATGGTTGTAATTAGCATAATAATGGTAGTTAGTGGGCTAATGCAAGAAGCCCATGGTCAACCCGGTACGGTGTGTGGCATAACCATAACTTCATTGCTACCTTGCCTGACATCAGTGAGGCAACCCAACCCGACCCCGCCGAGCCCGGACTGTTGTGGTGTCCTTAAACCAATCTCACAAGATACTGAGAAATGTCTTTGTTCTTATGCTGATTCCCCTCTTTTGCGTAAGTATGGCATTGATAAGGACCTTTTCTTGGCGCTTCCTGCAAAATGTGGCCTCCCAGATTGTCCTAAGTAATACTTAAGTTCTTTTGTAATTGTATAATTTTGACTTTGGAGTAATAAATAAATTTTTTGTTTCATGAGTTTTAGTTTGAGTTATCATTGTTTCATTGAATTTTTGTTATTTAAATGCATATTTACACTACAAGAAAGTGTACCATTCACGATGAAAAATCTCGTCGCTAAACGTCAATAGTGGTGGTATTTACTGTCTCAGATCCGTCATAAAAGGGGGTCGTCGTTGATGGAAAATCCCGTCTTTAGCCAATCGTAAAACACATTTGCGACGTTTGTTCCCGTCTTTATTTGGTTGTTAGCCCCGTCGCAAAAGGCTTTTGCGACGGAATTTTAGACCCGTCGTTATTGGGTTGTCAATGTCATTAATGGTACAAATTTCTTATAGTGTTAGGTGTTGTTTGGTCGACATCATCTGAATACAAGGGTTTCGAGATTAGAAAAAAAATACCATGATGTTGATTAATGATTATTGACTAGGACTGTCAAAAACTTACCCGGTCCGATCGACATCTGACAAAAATCGAAGTGGAGCTGCAAAAAAAATTTGCACAGTCAAATCATATGGGCACAATGAATTCGCATAAAACATTACCAGATTATAAACCAAACTGATTAGACCTGATTATAACAGAGCTCTTTTAGCCATATGGCCAATTCTAAAGAGGGCCAAGCCCAAAGATTAGAGCAAAATAGTAAATTAGTGAACTACTTAAAATACTAATTTAACTTTGCCTTTATAAAATGGGCTAGATCCAGTTAACTCATAATTTGGGCTGGTTTAAGCGAGTGGTGGATAATCCGGCCCAATGACCGTATGTAATGTGAAGTATTGGCCTTAACATAGACTTGCCAAACCATGTGTTCATACACACTTTTTCTACACCCTCTAAAATGCAACTGATAATAAAACCATAATTTACGTAAAAGTTTCATGATTTATTTCTTTGTGAAAACTAACTACTACCCTAAAACAAAACCTTTTACGCAACAAATTCAAAATCAGCCAACTAAAGGCAACACATGTAACGTGTGAGGATCTATATATAAATAGACTATTAATACAACCCAAGAAATATATCATCTTCGTTACAAAACACACTACGATCCCTTCATATTACGAATTTACGAGTACTTTAAAAGAAGAAGAAGAAATGGAGATTATAGGAAAGAAGATGGTGAGATTAATGGTTGTGATTAGCATAATAATGGTAATTGGAGTGTCAATAAAAGGGATTAACGGGCAGATGGATATATGTGGAAAACCGGCAATTAGTTTTATGCCATGTTTGCCGGCGTTGAAGGGACCAAATCCACAATTACCAAATAAACCATGTTGTGACATTATTAAGAGTTGTGATGAGAATTGTCTTTGTACTTTTGGTCGTAGTTCCCCTCTTTTGCCTAGTTATGGCATTGATAAGGCTCTTTTCTTAGCTATCTTTGGCAAATGTGGCCTCCCGAGTTGTCCTTAAGGGTTAAGATCTTGTATCGATAAATGTCGAGAATAACGTGGTTATCTTAATTGTTTGTCTAAAATGTGGTGATATCAATAATAATATACAGTCTCGTTTTATGTTTAGTCCTTGAACTTTTATTTTTAATCATGTTTTTGCTAACATTATCTTTCTCAATCAAATCAAGATTATGGCTACTTTGAATTTCATAGTTACTTAAAATTCAATCATATGATATACAAGTACTTAGTAATATCATATTGAAAGCTATATATGTATGGAAGAAATAGTAAGAATCATTTTCTACAAGAAAAAGAACATCCATGATAAATTTTCACGGGCTTATACAAGCCCGCACAGTCTTACATATTGGCCCAACACAGTTAATGTTCATGAGACTTATGGTAATCATTGCTCCCTCCATTTCACAAAACGTTTTCTGTTTTTTGTTGGGCGTTTCTAAAAATGTTTCATATTTCTATTTTTAGCCATACATTTTTCTGAAATTTGTGCCAAAAGAACAATAAAAATAAATATTTTTTCCAGCCCAACTATCACCACATCCACTTTATTTTGGTACTTTTTCATTAAACAATCATTTAATTTTTTACATTCCCTATAAAAATACATAACGGTAAAGATGAATGTGGGCCGGGTGGGGTTTCGGGCTGAGACCACATGTTGTGGGCCTAAATGGACCCGACCCACGCCAAGCCCACTCTGCATTATTTCGGCCGAAAAGTTCAAAACAAGGCGCAGGCGCAAGGACCGTCGTGCCTAAGCCTAATTTTATTAAATTTAGCATGTTTTTTGTGTCAAATTGATTATTTTGCCGGCTAACCGCTATCCGCTTTTAATTGACTGTTATCAATTGCTCAACAAACAATAGCTAAAAGCTAACCGCTCCAAACCGCTCCAAATAGTTTTGCTGAATAAGTCCTTTGAGAAATTTACTGTCAAAGTCAAGTCTCAAGCCAAAGCCTTAAAAGTTTGAACGTTACGTCGTTACCCCATAGAAAACGGAATGAAGATTATGTAAGGAAAGAAATCAATAACTTTTCACAATTGCATTTCTGTGTGATTTGTTTCCTTTTAGAAATTCTGTCTGAACTTAAAAAAATGAAAGGAACCAAATACAAATTGAATGTGTGATTACAAATTTCAATGGGCAAATAATATAAAATTACCAAATTAGGACTGATTTACGTGTATATAATGCTAGAATGGAACGAACCTAAGGATTTACACATTCCTCATCAAACGTAAAACAAAAAATATCAATTTTTTTAAGTATCGAATTATTTTCAAATCAATACACTTGTGTCAAATAATGGAGGTAATTATGAGAAAGAAGGTAGTAATTATGTTATTAATGATCGTAATTAGCATGGTAATGATGGATGGAGTGTTAACACAAGGCGGTGGCGGTGTACCGAGGGAACTATGTGGTATACCCTTGGGTGAATTGCTCGTGTATTGCATACCAGCATTGCTTAACCCTGACCATCCAAGACCTCCTAGCCAACAGTGTTGCAACGATCTTAAAAAGGGTGATTCTAAGTGTTTATGTGACGCAGCTTCTATTGTGCCAGGTTTTGGTATTGATGTAACTCTTTATTTATCTGTTTTGACTAAATGTGGTCTCCCTAGTTGTACCCCTGTTTGAGATCTTTGTATTTCGGATTATTATACTAATAAATTTTGAAAAACTTTTTTTTTGTGCGCGTCTGATTTAAGTTCATTGCTCTTGTTTGCAATCTCGACTAGTACTAAGAGAGAATCAACATCCATTGCTGTTAGAGAGAGAAAGCTGAAAAGTCACCTTACTCTTGTACGGATTTTAGTATGCATAAATAAAACCAATAGTCCGTACTATGAGATCGAAAAATCGAATGGGAAGCCCTATCCTATTTAGATTGGGCATGGCTCCGACTATTCCAGGAGTAATACATTACATTTTTTGCATACATTGCACGTATAAAAGTTTAGATGTTTAATACTTTGTGCACAATTGGGCGTAAGACGTTGAAGGGTATGAATATCGGCATTTTGTTAGTCAAAATTCTAAACACAAGTATTAAAAGGCCAAAACCTTTGAATTATGAGGTGACATAACATTCGTAAGTCGTAACAATTATGCTTGATTCTCTATTAAGATTAAGTTTTCCCTAGCATTCTTTTCGAATCAAGGCTAGCTAGCTAGGTTTTTGGGTGGTGTGGCACAGTTGGCTAACGCGTAGATCTCATACCTAAGCTTTGTTCATCGAATCAAGGCTAGACTTGCGGTTTTTTATGTGTGAGTTATGAATTTAATTTATGATCAAACAAATTAAATGATTTCCAACATCTACAAGACTACAACCCTTTCATACAATCATATATTACCTATATAGATCTGAATATACTGAATAATGTAGTTATCTTAGTTGATAAAATATCAAATACAATACGGCAGGGTTCATCATCAGGGACCATATGGGCCAACTCTTAAAGGCCTCGACTTCAAATCTCGGCAACTCACAAGTCTACATGGCGGAAGGCCCTCGCTCTCCACAAAGGTATTCAAGAAGCAATTCATCTTCAAATCAAGAACTTACTTATAGAAGGGGACAACCTTTTGGTCATAAATACAGTTAAGGGAATATGGGCAACACCATGGAAACTTGACAACATTATTAAAGATATCAAAGACTTGCTCTCTCATCACTTTGACACCTGTGTCATCTCCCACATCTACAGAGAAGCTAATCAGGCGGCAGACTGGATAGCTAATGTCAGTCATTTGATTCAAAACACTATGTATATTGATCCGGAGACTAACCCCTCTTTATCTTCTATTGTCTCAAACGATTACTTAGGAGTTACCCACGTGCGGCGGGCCTCCTAATGTACTTCTTCTTACTTCTCAAAAAAATAAAAAATAAAAAAATAGAAATATGTCAAAACCTAACTATAAAATAAGTATGATAGAAGATTAATTAGAAAACTAGGATAATTGCGTTATTCTTAATAGAACAAGTATGTAAGTAGAAACCTCCAAAATTGATTCACGAGGTGAAGCTTAAAAGGTGAAGACACCCTGTTTCATTGTACTTTCACTAATCGAAAGACCTAAAACTTGGAAACAGTTCTTTAACCTCAAACAATGATCATGTGCCACACGAATTTCTTACTATAGCAAGTGGGCTTACTACATCCACTATCCACTATAAGCCAACCCCCCGTGAAATTTTCACCCTATTACTATGTGCTATCGGATTGGTTGATCAAATCCACTTCTATTAGAACCTCGACAATGACATATGGTAACAAAGGGAGTAGCTTGTTCAATCAGGTCTCATTTGTGTGTCTGGCTCTGATACCGTATTAAATACGAGTCTGGATTGTATCCGTTATCAAAAGAGAGAGTCAAATTTGTAAGACCATGTTCTACTTTAAAATCGTATGATATGACAATAAGGGAATAATCTATTAGCCTTATTAAGAGAACACATCTTTTTATTTTTATTTTCTTTTTATTAACGTGGGACACTCGCAAGTGATGTTTCATAGGTCACATACCCTCACATATGAAATCCCTTTTTTCAACGTGATACTCTTCAACCTGCTCATGGCTAGATCGATCGGTTTCGGGTCTTACCAATGAGACTTATTACAAGTAAGGAAAAATGGTAAGCGCATCATGACATCTTCACCACTACAACAAAGTCCATAATGGATTTTAATCTCACGCTTCAAAGTCGTGAAGAATGAGATCAAACCTTTTCTTTGTTTGTACAATTGTACTGTATTAGCCTATTTGGTACTCCGTATAATAACTTTTTGATAACATGTAATCGTACTTTGATTCATACTTCCTCCGTCCCTTAATACTCGACCTGTTTTGACTTTTTGCACTATTTACATAATTCACTTTGACCCTATTTTATTTCTAGTATATGAAAACAAATGTTAGTATATATTGTTTTCTTTTTTTTGATGGGAATATTAGTATATATTGTTGGCTTCATCTTAACATATATTTTCTAAATATTAATATTTTTATAAGTTTTTATAATATTTAAATAAAGATATTGGTGGTCAAAGTTGTACATTGACAAGCGTGTCCGGTCAAAACAGGTCGAGTATTAAAGGACGGAGGGAGTATTAATTAGAGTTTTAATAACCTTATAGATGATTAGATTCCTTATACCCACAGTACAATTATTACATTAGTTCTCCTCCACATATATAATTTTACCACTTGCTGCCATCTTTAGGGTTGAATTGTTGATAATAAGTGAAAAGAAAACTTCATATGGACGACATTCACTTTAAGAGTAGACATTCTAGACATAATTACACTCAAAACTAATTAAAATGTTGGTATAACTAAACTAGGGATATGCCATTGTTAAAATTAGTGATCATCGATAGAACTATAGCTAGGAAGATCCCCTTTTTTGGAATTTGGAATGAATGAACTGAACCGGACTGAACTATAATGTTGAAGTGACTGAGCTTAAAAATCCAAAAATATTTAGTTTGCTGTAAATCCAAACAACGTGATTAAGGGGGATAAAATTATCCTAAAGATGATAGATTTGATAACTATCTTATTTCATTTCGAGCTCGGCGAGGCGGCATGCTAGGATGTATTTGCCGATACATTCACACAGGTACGCGCGTCTCGAATAACAGGGTTATGTATATACCACTTTTATTAATCATGTATCATTTTTCTTATTTATGTACCATTTTTATTTTTTGTATATACCAGTTTTCTTACTTATGTACCATGTTTATTTTTTTGAGACTATTTTTGATACCATTGAAAGTTCAATATATTTACAAAAATTGCCATGTAATGTATTTACCAATACATCACAACATGCTGTTTTTATTTCCGCATTTCTAAAGATACTTAGATACATTCTTAAATTTAAACAATTTCCCAAAAATAAACATCTCACAAAAATAACTTTGAATATTCTAAGCTAAGATACATTCTTAAATTTAAACAATTTCCTAAAAATAAACATCTCACAAAAATAACTTGAATATTCTAAGCTCTTTTTATTAAAAAAAAAAAGGTATTTGTATTATGTGTCATACATCCCGATCCTGGCAATAATCAGTCACGGACTCACGGAGAGCCAACTATTGGCTTACCAAATAATTCCACCTTTCGTTATTCTTAGCTACTTTCCACTCCTATATATACCTTCCAACAAACCAAACTTATTCAAACCAAAACCAAATTCCAAATTCCAAATTCCAAATTCCAAATTCCAAATTCCAAATTCCAAACAAGA
Organism: Spinacia oleracea; assembly: GCF_020520425.1. Classification (NCBI taxonomy): domain Eukaryota; kingdom Viridiplantae; phylum Streptophyta; class Magnoliopsida; order Caryophyllales; family Amaranthaceae; genus Spinacia; species Spinacia oleracea. The sequence goes on from NC_079491.1 coordinate 5,539,026, forward strand.
AACTTAAATCAATAACAACAAACTTATACACACACAATATTAGTTTATTTCAAGATCATGGCAATGAGAAAGGTTGCAGTATTTCTTATAATGATGGTTACAATTTGTGTTACTTGCAATGCTGACTGCAAGTTAAATGTGTCTGACCTGATGACCTGCAAGGCCGCGGTGTCTCTCAGCAATCCAACCAGCCCATCTGCAGCGTGCTGCGCCATTATCAAGGGTCTTAATGCTGATGATATTCAGTGTTTATGTACTTATAAGACTAACCAGGGTGGTATGTTGCGCGCTTTTGGGGTTGATCCTAACCGTTGCACTGAACTTCCTGCTAGCTGTGGTCTTTCTCCAGTCAAGTGTTGAGGGTTACTTTTATTTTAATTGTTGTTGTGTGGGTTAATTAATGTTGTAAACAAGTTAAGCTTTCTTCTTTGATTTGATTTGATTTGGTATGGTTGTTGTTGTTGTTGTTGTTTAGGTTTGTGTTTGTTTCTATGATCTGTGGTGGTGTGTGCCACAGGTTGTTGTTAATTGATGGAGATGTAACTCCCTTTTGTGTTCATTTTATTTGGAGAAAAAGAATCTAATGTCATTTGCAAATGTTTTTCTTTTCAATTTTCTATATTGCAAATTTCAGTAGTAATAATCGTGTAAGTTTCACTATCCAAATTTCAGTACACAAACATTCAGCAGCAAAATGAGTGGCGGATCTTGGCTAACAAATTATGAGGGGCCAAAGGTTGAAACTTCAACATATTACTAAATATAAATGCATCAATCAATATACCACCAACATTTTAAATGTATATTAGCTTGTATAATTAATAATTTCAAAAACTTAACAGGACCTGACCCCGAATGGCCCCGATAGAAGGTCCTCCCCTAATAGCAATAGACCCATCGTTGCTTCAAGTAAGTAAATAAAAAAAATACTTTGTATTTCATAGTATGTGCATCCTCAATATGCAACACAAATTTACAAGTTAATAACTCGGGTTCTTTATTGATCAAGGAAAAGAAACTATAATTTGGAACACAAAAATGTTGTGCAAAACAGGTGAAATCTAACCTAGTTACACAAACATGTCTTCATGAAAACATTAAATCGCGTAAAATTCAGATCATTTGTTCCTGTTAACATCTGGTGTAAAGTGTTACAGAGAAAGCTGCAAGAAAAACTAAAATATTGCTGAGTTTACTTAATTAGGTACATCGCTTTGTTGCATCTTTAACATCCTTTTAATCATCCTTCTCCCCTGAAAAACATCTATCTGCATCAAAGGGTTGATTCCTGAAGACTGCTCTCTGCTTATCAGCAGAGTTTCTTGTGTTCATCAGTGCAAAAGCTGTATTTAGGCACGCAGAACGTGTCACATAGAGTAAATCTTAAGCAGTTTCAAGAAATTACGTGTCCAAATTTATATCAGCTTCTCACTTCATTTAACATTAACATTTTACTTATGTAAGGGTCATTTACAATAAGTCAATAACCACAGACAGACAATATCTGATCGACAATCCCAAACTTATTCACAATCATCTGTAATAACACTAGCAAAACCAACAAGAACAAGTACTCAACATTCAACAATGAAAGTAGACTACCATAAAAATAAGACAAAAACAAAAAAACAATGAAGGCAGATCTTTAAAATATAGATTAAATTACCAAATTACCCTAAGCAGCTTCATATTGTAAATAGTCTGCTAATTAGGCTAGCTATCTGTGTTTAAGTTTGTGAAATAAGTTCTGACTAATAATTGAAGTACCAAGAATAAAAAGTTAAAAACGCGTTCAACTGCTACTTATTTAGTCATTTCCCCTTATATTCTGTATCTTGTATTTCATTGACGCGAGGAAAGGTGCAGTTAAGAAAGCTGAGAAGTGAATCCCAACATATACATATAAGGAACTATAAAAATGTTACAGCATCAATTGTAGAACCTAAAGATGAAACTTATCCTCGTTTCTCAGTCATATTCCAACTGAAACTTGTCTGTTCCACAACGTACCTTGTTCCTGCATTCAAATTTGGTAACTGCATATTAAGTACATTAATAAAGGTAAATTGGAAAATCATTGCATTGTGTGCAGTTCAACCAGACAGTCAAGAATGATTATTGTTTTCTAATATTGTGTATAATATGATCATAAAATGGCAGTATGACACCCATGAAATACTTAAAAACCATCTTAATTGCCAAAGCAAATGATAAGTCTGTGGACAGACTGAGTGACTGACCATACGTCCACATACAACTATACAAAGAAAATTATTCACCACTACAGAACTGCTATTTGAAAGAAATCAATGTTAACCAGTTCATAATTCAGTACTAACAGTACCTGCAGCCTGCAGTTGCCCTGGATGTGATCTGATCTGATCTGATCTGATCCAGAGAGTCGTAGTTTGCATGATAGGCAGCAAGCTTCTTAGAGTACCCTTCATCCCAAATTCCAATATAGCCTTTCCCACTTCTTCCTGAGCTCATTGCATAGTTGCATACACTAAAGCTCCCTTTAGTTGGGTGTAAAATGATTTTCATAGAAAACAATTTACAATGGTAAACACATGCAATTCCAAAATTAGTTTTACGTTGTTTGGTTTCATGTAAGAAAAATGATGAAACGAAAGGAAAATGAAGGGAAAGTAAGCAGGTAGTGAGAGGAATGTACAAGAGGGATAAGGAAGAGGATAAAGGTCGAAAGTTGCGACAACATATAGGCGTCCTGTAGATTATGCGTAATCATTATATTTTTACTATTAAAATATGTAAATAAGGTAGTCGATACAAAGAAGTAAATTAATATTTATTAAATTTATAATAAATTAGAATATTAAGATTTTCGTACCTTTTTGTAACATGTATAATAAGTTATACGAAATATAAATTAAATATTTTAGTTTTCAATTTCGTTCATGTGACATAACTACATAAGCATGTCATGTCATTATTGTGACACGGCTCAAATGTCGCAAGTTGCGACCTTTATCATTTTCAAAACAGTTTTCCCTTCATTTTGAAGGGAAAATAGTTTTCCATCATCGAAGAGTTCGCAATTTTACACATAGGGAAAATATTTTTAAACTCCTTTGCAAACCAAACAATGTAAGAAAATAGAAAATAGAGGGAAATTATTTTTCCATGAAAATGTTTTACGCCTTACCAAATGGAGCCGAAAGAACAGTAATCAATCTGACAATCTCGTCCTATTTTTAGAATTACATTCTTAAATTTAAACAATTTCCTAAAAATAAACATCATACATCCTGATCCTGCCAATTCTTACCCACAGAGTCAAAACTCAAAAGAAGGCCAACTATTGGCATACCATATTATTCTCCTTTTCTCTATTTTTAGCCACTTTACACTCCTATATATATTTGCAAACAAACCAAGTTTAAATCAGATCAAACCAAATTCAAATAAGAATCTCTATCTCTAATAAATAAATAAAAGCAAACACACACACACACAATATTACAAACAATATTAATTTAATTTAAGATAATGGCAATGAGAAAGGTTGCAGTATTTCTTGTAATGATGGTTGCAGTTTGGGGTGCTGCTTCTGGCTGCAAAGTACATTTGATGGACCTGATGTCCTGCAGGTCCGCGGCGTCTGTCAGTGAACCGACTAGCCCATCTGCAGCGTGTTGCACCAAGATTAAGAGTCTAAGTGATGATGATATTAAATGTTTGTGTAAATACAAGTATAGCAAGAGTGGTATGTTGACCCTTTTGAGGGTTGATGCTGATCGCGCCATCCAACTTCCTGCTATCTGTGGCCTTACTCCTGTCAAATGCTAAGGATTCCAGATAATTAATGTTTGTAAACAAATTAAGCTTTCTTCTTTGATTTGGTATGGTTGTTGTTTATGTTTATGTTTATGTGATCTGTGGTGGTGTGTGCCCAGATTGTTATTATTATTATTATTATTATTATTATTATTATTATAGATGTAACTCCCTTTTGTGTCATTTTATGTTTGGAAAAATCTAATGTGATTGCAAAAGTTTGTATTTCATTAATATTACATGGAGCTTCTATGTTGTAAATGTCCGTCTTCTTTTATATGGAGCTTTTAATTACGAGTAATCAACGTGTGTTTCTGATTGCGGTGGGAAATCCTCGTAGTAGAATCAAAACGTGTGTTTCCGATTCCTCACAAAACTCAGTTTGTTCATCGGCCATCTTGCTGAGCTTGCTCCTTTATCCAAAATTTCGTAACGTTAGACATCTCATTGTATCAAATAAGTACACGAATCTTTATTAAAAAAAAAAAAAAATTTAATACGAAGCACAAATTCACAAGTTACTCGGGTTCTTCACCTGACTCAAAAACTCCATACTCAAATCGATCAAGGACAACAAACTGTGACAATTTGGAACATAAAACGTTGTTCAGGCTTGACCTGAGATTGTATTTCCTAAATCCGACTATAACCTGCACAGTGAAATGGGTTAACTAGCCTCGGGAGTGATCTGAGTATCACCTCTCTGATGCCTAAATCAATAATATTGATTGCCTTGCAATTAATTGTATCTTAGAAGTTAGAATGATTGGTGGATTACGTACCTTTGGCAATTAACAAAGATCCATACATATAGGCGGGTGACCCATACGGACAATCTGGGTTGTGACCGACCGACTGGACCTAATTAGGCTTAAATGTCGACTGTGATCAGATGTCTCTAGATGACCTTTTTTTTTACCATTCTGACAATGTAGGGTGCCCTACCGGCTTAGGGCATCCCATACACCAGGTGAATCTAAATCAAGCATAGGTAGTTGGATACACAAACATGTCTGCATGAGTGCATGAAACAGTAAAATCGCGGTAAAATTCAGATCATTGTGTTCCAGACTTCCAGTTGAGATCCGGTAGAAAGTGTCACATAAAATTGCAAGAAAAACAAATATATTGCAAAGTTTATTTAGGTACTTCGCTTTATTGCATCTTTATACACAACCCTGCCAAAGATTCAAAGTGGGCTATGGTTGCTAAATACTAATATACGATGATTGATGAGAAAATAATTGAGAATGGCTCAAGAAGTGTTAATGGAATCCCGGCAGAGTAATATTTCCAAACGATTTAATAGGAGGGAAAAACTTTGACAATACTCCTACGACTTATTGCTAACATTTCACCAAAAAAAGATGTTTATCACAAAATATCAGAAACCATAAAAGCAAATCCCTTCACGAAATTATATACTGGTACTTCTTAGTAGATAATACATCAAAAGCAAAAAGTCAGTTGTCTAATGTAGATCGCACATATACAATGAACCAATGTTCATTTCCAGCAAATCAAACGAAACACCACTGACAGTGCCTAAGAAACTGGACTTCCATAAACAAGCACGGACTCTCAGAGGTTTGGCCGAATCAAGATCATCAACTCCGAATTTTTATCTCAGGGCCTTTGTTAAAATTCGTAAACAACCCCCCCTCGTGGTCCTCCCAAGTTGGCTGTGTAAAGACATTTTGCCCGAACTTCCTCAAGTTAATAATTATGGTCAATAAACTGAACATAATCCATTTCATAACATCTTTTTAATCATCCTCCTCCCCTGAAAAATATCTATCTGCATCAAAGGGTTGATTCCTGAAGGCTGGTCTTTCGCTATCAGCAGAGTTTCTTGTGTTCATCGGTGCAAAAGCTGTAGTGAGGCATTCAGAACATGTCACATAGAGTAATCTTAAGCAGTTTCAAGAAATTTCATGTACAAATTTATATCAGATTCCCACTTCATTTAACATTAACATTATGTAGGGGTCATTTACAATAACCACAGAGATAATATCTGACTATCCCCCAAGTCCCCTGACATTCATCTGTAATAGCACTAGCAAAACCGACAAAAAAACAAAAAAAAACGAAGGCAGACCTTAATAATAGATAAAATTACCCTATGCAGCTTCATATTTTAAATAAAATGATAATAACGCTAGCTAGCTGTGTTTATGTTTGTGAAATAAGTCCATACTAATAATTGAAGAACCAAGCATAAAAGGTGTTCAACTACTACTTAATTTAGTTATTTCCCTTTTATCCTGTATTTTCTGTTTTTTTGGCACGAGGAGAGGGGGTAGAAGCAGTACAGAGAAGAAAGCTGAGAAGTGAATCCCAACATATGCATATAAGAAATTACAGAAGCTACAGCATCAACTCTGGAACCTTAACATGAAACTTACCTTTGTCTCTCATCCTCGTCTCTCTGTCATATTCAAATTTATCCCGAATTTGGTTGACTTTTTGCCAAGTTTCAATTTGTCTGTTCCCTGCCGAACCTTGTTCCTGCATTAAATTTTGGTAACTACGTGGTTAGTATATAGGAGTGCAGGCAAATTGGAAAATCATTGTATTATGTGCAGTTCAACCAGATAGTCAAGAATGATTACTGTTTTCTAATGTTGTGTATGATCATAGAATGGCACCCGTAAAATAATTTTTAAGTATCTTAATGGGCAAAGCAAATACTAAGTCTGTGGACTGACCATAAGTTCACATACAACTGTACAAGTGATACAACCACTAACTTGGATTGGGTGAACCTTATACGATCGCATTCAAGAAACAAATGAGAATTGTTGCACAGTTGCACCAAACACCCTTGAATGACTTTCAACTTTTACAAATTATTCATCACTACATAACTGGTACTTGAAAAGAAATCAATATTAACGAGTTCATAATTCAGTACCTGCAGTTGCCCTGGATGCGATCCGCCTCTCCTACAAACAATAGACAAACAAATTTAGACAAACATGTAAACCAACACGCTAAATCCACGGCCAAAGCCAGTGTTAAAACAAGAACCGTATAGTAAGCAAACCTGTACGGTGAAAAGTCTTCATCATCATCTTCCGGAGAGTCATAGTTTGCATGATCAGCAGCAAGCTTTTTAGAGTATCCTTCATCCCAATATAGCCGTTCCCAGTTCTCCCTGAGCTCATTGTATAGTTGCATATATTTCTTGCAGAATGATTCTTGCTCCTTTGGAAAAAGAAAAAAAAAGATGAAAATTTTAGTCCTAAACAAAGTCTAATCATGAAGCAGACATTCTACTTATTAAACTCAAAGGAAGTAGAAACTCAATCATCAATATTCACGGCCAGTGTCATCAAAAGCCTAAACAACAGTACTATGCCCATGATGGACCAATATCAAAAAGAGCTAAAACTTTCAGGCCATTCAATCTTTGGCTTTGACAGTGAAACCCTCACAGAAACATCCTGTTGAAGTTCTCCATGACATGCGATAGCAATACAAGGGATCCAAGAAGATATAACAAAGCCACTATAAAGTAAATGGTAGTTGAGCCTACAAAGCTAATAAGTTGTGTAACAAAATAGCCTCAAGAAATGTTAAACATCGCATGATCCCTCTACCCAAGCATCTCTCGCGTTGGCAGGGTGATTGCAACTTGCAAGATTTGCAACCACAGTAGCACCAGAACAACAACCCAATACACCTTTCTTTTACCATACTTCAGCCAATAATAGTAAGCCCATTTCAAGCATCAACTAAACCCTCATTAAGATGAAAACTTGTGATTGTAAAATCCTATAAAACCAAAGCATGCCAAAAGCAGGTATACCAATAAAGCTCTACAACTAGCTGCACTGAAGCTAAAGAAAACCTTGTCAAACTTATAAAAGGCTAGCTGATCAGGCACACAAAAAAGAAAGGACGTATTTTGATAGGAAGAGACTTCAACATGTTCCAGAATCACAACACAGAAGATACCTAATTGATGCAAAACCTGATAATCACTCAGCAGAAGTTCCCTATAACCATTTCTCACAGGAATTTCAACAAACAGGTGGTGTGCTTGCCGCAATACAATTCAGACACCTTACCATTTACAACAATACATAAAATCGAAACCTACAAACATAAATAACCACGCTTTATAAACCCTAACTAAACCAATCCTCTTCTTCAGTAAAGAGAGAAAAAAAAGTTGAAATTAGTATGCGAAACAATTAAAGAGAGGAAAGAGAGACGAACAGAGTCTTTAACAACAAGACGAGTACGGCGCATGAACTGTTCGCGAAGCTGTTTGCGACGGCGATTGGGGAGGTTATTTCTGGGAATCACGAAGCGTTCTCTCAAAGGGACGTTTTCTCCGATCTCGTGCATTTCTCCGTCGATAACCCACCACTCCGACTTTTCCTCGATTTTTTTCGACGGAGGCGCCGTAAATCTTGGGCGACGGCGGCCCCGATATTGGCCAGCGTCGGTGCCGGCGAATCGGTGTTGAAGTTGCAGGAGACATGGGCATGGGTTTTGGGGTTGGAGTCGCCTTGCTAGTGAAAACATTTTTTTTGAGTGGGCAAACTGGCAAAGACCCAATGTCAAGGGTCAAGGTCGCGTAGTTAAAGTTAGCCAATGGCCCGATGGTAGATCACAAATTGGATGGTCCGTATACCCAAGTGAATGCACGAAATCTTACACTAGCATATGAGAAACAAAATGAGTTGAGGGCCTAAGGTGAAAAAAAGACTCGATAAGTAAACATAAGTGAATGATTTTAACTATTACGAGTGACTAATTTTTGATATAGGGAAAAAAGCAAATTGAAATTACTGGACATTAGAGCACATATATTCCGAATAACTAATCATAGTCACATAGGTAGTTAGTCAGATGATTTGGCTTTTGGCTGGAGATTTGAACTCCATGAGCGTTCTTTTATATATTCATTCAATTGAAATTGCTATATGGGTTGCTTGTACAATCATCCTAATTTTAAATTACATTGAACATAAAAGTAGATAAATATTATATTTGAAAACGTCAAAAAAAATAAAAAGATAAATATTATATTCAAAACTCGTAAGTAATATCTAACATGATGGTCTATCAAAACTTGATATGGAAATTCTTACTTTTGACGTTCTATACAATCTATATTTAATCCTTTAAATTCTTAACTAAAATAACTAATTATTTTATCTATAGCATTGAGCATAAATTACTTTTCTTGTGTTTGTTAAAGAAATTTACTCTTATTTGAAAGTCCTTTTAAAGTTGTATTCCAATTGGAGATTAATATTTCATACTTCGTTTTAGTACCTACGACAATACATGGATTAGTAGCGAAGTCAGATGATGCAGTGACCCGTGGGAGTAGTAGAATACTGAATACAATTGTACCCCAAATTGATTTATTTTAAAACGTTCTTTCAACGCTAGATCATATTACATAAAAATACAGTTTACCTTAGTTGGTGAAAGTGTGACTCTGTGAAACAAGTTATTTTCACCTTATTCTTATTGCTTAGTAGACCAAATCAAATCAGACCAGACCAAATCAGACAAAAAATAAATAGCAAAAAACACTCAAATACATATTGTCACTAAACCATATCATATCATATTAGGCTAGAAACTAGAAAAATTAGACCATATCAGATAAGAAAACCGGTTAGAATTTAGAAAGATGTGGGGCGGTCCAAGAATAATAAAGTCTGAATTACCGTAGAATATAAACTTACCGACTTTCTCGTGTCACCCTCAATCTTGAGGTTTTCTGAGACTCTACCAGCTAGAGTCTTTGAAAACTATACCAAGGGTATAAAGGTAAATTCACGTGCTTATTTGTGGTGACCCACTAATTAAACATTTCCCTTTAATTTTCTACTTCTCTCTACAATTCTGGTTTCAATTTTCAAATTTCAAAATATATTTTATTTATTCTTTTTCTTATTTGTAAAAGTAGATAGTATTTAATTTGTTAAAATTTTCTCTCTCTTCTAAAATCACTTCAAACTTTCTGAGATTTTCGAATCTCTCTGCTTTAACTCTTCGCATTTCAATTTTCCATTTTCTAGGGTTCTTTCTCTCCTCTTATTTCCCTCATATTTACTGATTTCATATTTTAATTCTAATTCCTAAATTACATTGATCTCGTTCTTTAGAAATTAAGGTTTTTAATTATTTTGAAATTGAATTGTTCTTCAGGTATGGAAGATGTTCAAAGCACGACAGCACAAGACTATGGCGGCAATCAAGAAGTTTCGGAAATCGGTATTTGATTTCTTCTGTATTTTATTTCCGATTTATGCGTTGTTGTGATAATATTTCACATGTTCCTATTTATTGTAAAGTTAAGATTGTTTGATTGTAAGAAATCGAGAGTTTGGATTTTGTGTTGTAAGTTAATTTGTTTGATTTATTAAGTATGCTCTAAATTAGGTTATATTAATTCGGATACCTTTGAAAATTTCATCTGATTGTTTGTGAATTGTGATGCCTTATTCCGAGGTTGACTATCCCTGGGATCCCATGTTAGTATGTCTGCTAGGTACTTATGTTTGATTTTTGTTCATCGTGCTTTGTTGTGGTTTGGAGTGGGTTGTGTTATGGTTTATCTAGTTGCTTTGCTACTGAATTTTGTTCTGTAAGTTTGAATTTCTAATGTTGTAGCTTATGGTTTACCTTGTGTATTAAAGTGTGAATATTTTTATGTTTTCTTTGTAGAACTGCTGACTTCAGTATGGGTTAGAAAGAGGGCTAATACTTATAGGCTACGTTTTGTCATCTACTTAATGGCTTGATTTTAGAAAAAACATTAGGTCTTGGTTGATACTTAATAATTTAATGCTAGCCAAGTAAAATGATGATTCAACCATACTGTTTCAGCTTATAACCTCACTATAAAATCAGATATGCTGGATTTTTTTCCTTACAGAAAAACACTCAGTCTTTTAGTACTTGAGGTAGATTTTAGCTATTTCTTTGTATTGCTATCATTATTCAAGTAGAAATGGTTGCATTTGTCTATGTAACTTTTACAAAATCATTCTTACAAGACTTAAGAGCGGGAGGAGGATCGGTGGTTCTTGATAATGATTTCATGGGTTCTAAATTTGTCCACCAGGTTTGTGCATCTGTTGGCAGACTACACTTGTCTCTAAAACCCACTTCTCTCCAATTTTCAATTGAGTACGTGTTTCATCCTTGAAATTTAGAAGTACATTCAAAGACTTGAATTATGAAGGCTTGCGTCTGTTGAAATCTGGAAAAGAAATCGTCAAAAGATGAAGACGCTTATGCAGAAGTACACTGTAAGTTATTGTATTTACTTATATTCACCTATTTCTTGAACTATTCAAATCTTGGAAGTTATCTTGTTTAAAGTTTTGTTAGTTGTTCCTGTTACCCGGCTATGACATTATGACAAGTGATAACTTTTTTTTAACTGCGAGAGAAAGTTCTATGGTTTTTAGGAGTTACACTCATCCGTTGAACGTATGTTAATGATATGCTACACTCATCTGCTACACTTCTTATCTGGCTAAAGAGTTGTTGGCTATTTCCAACCCATGCAAAGTTACCGTCCAATTTTTTTGTTATGATATGCTTTACATTTCTAACCATTCAAGTAATAATTTTCAACTGAATATACTTTGGGGTGGCCTAGTTCATGTCACTACTAATTATATTTGTTATCCTTAAAATAAATTATAGTCACTTTCCCTTTTATCAATTTTAAAGTAGGATTTTTTAATTTTTGTTACCCTTGTTTACCAACTTTTTGGTTTTTGTGTGATCCATTGAACACTTCATGAAGGTAAAGTTTGTTACAATCAGACCATTAATTCTCGTTGTCAACAAAAAAAAATAAAAATCAGACCATTATTTATCTTGATTTGGGGCATTTGGGTTTCTCCCGTAAGGCTGCAACACAAATTCATTGTTTCTATTTTCCGGCTGAGTAGTTTTTATGTCATTCATTGCAGAAATTAACGGTCAAATAATGTAATCAGTAAACACTGATTCTGTTGAATCTCATAATGTTTCCTGGATTTCTTAAAGTCCATCAAGGTGTTAACATTTCTAAATTTTTTGGAGAAAATGAAGAATTTGAACACAAAGTTGAAAGCAATCAAAATTCTGGCGCAGGTGTATTGTGCACACTGCTTGATTATCATTTATGTACAACTAGTCTATGTATTTGTAAATTTGAACAAGCGTCTCATTCTAGGTCATGTATGAGGTAGATAAAAGGTTGAAAATTTTCTCGCATGTGATTTACACTCCTTGTCTTACAATACATGGAGATTTCCAAATGCTTTAGATATGGAGATATTTTCTTTATATGGAGTTGGAATTCCTACTGAGAGAGCCTATATTTATAAGCTGAGTGCAACAACAGATTGTTACATTCCTTTTCAGATTGATACAATGGCAGACAGTTCAGATGAGTGCTCTTGTCTCAAAGGAGGGGTTTACAATGTTAATGGAGATGAAACAGTTCCTGTTTTGAGTGCTGGTTACATGTGTGCTAAAGCATGGAAAGGGAAAACCCGGTTTAACCCTTCTGGAATGCAAACTTTTATAAGGGAGTATGATCATGCTCCTCTTGCTAATCTATTAGAGGGTAGAGGCACCCAAGAATCACTTGCCATACGTAAGGCAACTGTTACAGAAAAAAAATACTCAGTGGAAAGTGATGTAGTTAGGACTTAGGACCTTGAAAATGTTGTCTCAAGAGCACCTGTGGAAAGATTCTCACTGTTCGGCGTGGCTGGTTTGTGGTGTATGGCCTGTGCCAGATGGTGCTGGGGATTGGTACCTCAAAATTACAAATCAAAGCAGCAACAACATCAGAGAGTTTCAGGCTAAGCTCCTACCTGTTAAAGAAAGTGGATACTCCCTTGAGGCTACTGATTATGGAGGCTGAAAATATAGATTTCATATAGTGATATACAGAGTATATATGTAACATTTGTTTATAAGATCAATCATATTTTATTCGATTAATATCATAGTTTTTTTTCTTCTTATAAGTACTTAATTTAGATTAGCCCTAACCATCTAGAAAATCATATTTGCTTCATTATGACTTTTGTAAGTCATATGACTACCTTTTATGTTTGCTTACGCAAGATAATTTCCTACCATAAGTCACAAGTTATTTGGTACTCAATGTCAATTTTACAATACCATTTATAAAATAGTACATAAATTTGGTACTGGGCTACAAATTTCCAATACCGTTTTTACAAGACATTTGCATATCCTAAGTGTTATTTGGTACTCAACGGCAATACCATCTTCATAAGATAGTACATAAATTTGGTATTGGGATCCAAAATTTCAATACCATTGTTACAAGATAGTAAATGAATTGGTACTCAAATCCAAAATTCCTCCTCCTCTTTTGGCTCAATTCACTACTACAAAAGTTGGAATAAGTAACGTTAAATAGAGTACGGTTAAGTGTGATAAGCGTTTCATATGATATTAGAGTACGGTTTTCTCTAATAACAGTTCTATGGGAGAAAGAATATAGAACGGTTATGTCACTTAACCGTTTCATATTTTTTACCATAATAAAAAATAATTATATTTAATATATACATGTATAGTAGAATTATGAATAAAAAACATATAAAGCGGTGTTTTAAATTAATCAAACAATAAAATAAAAAACCTCCCCCAAACCAAAACCTCCCGCAAACCTAAACAACTCTATCTTCTGCAAAACCTTAACCATAATCGTTCAAAACCCCCAAATTCAATCTCCCGCAAAACCTAGACCATAATCGCGCGACCACCAGATCACCGCTGCTCCACCAGATCACTGCCGCACTACTGTATCACTGCTTCTTTGCAACCTCTGGTGAACATCGACTCTCCACACTCCGAATTTCGAGGTTGGTATTCTTAATTTTGTTCTACATGTTTACCCTTCAACTAATAATGTTCTTAATTATGAAATTTTAATGTCGAATTCTTGTTGATACTTGTGTGGAAGAGACTTTCATAATTGAAGGTTTAGGTCAAATCATAGAGGAGGGTATAATAATTAAATCGAATTACATTTAATGTAGTAGGATTATTGTCGAAAGAATCTGGTGAATTTAGTCCAATTAAACTGATTTTTTAGATAATATCATTTAAGTCTTATTAAATTGAAATTTGCAGTTAAAGAAAGAATGGGGATAATGAAAAATTGAACTCTTCAAGGATCTGGATTATCCTTGAATTTTCTGCTTTTAGTACTGATTTGTTGTCTATGGAGTTCTATATGTAGATTCAATGTGTAGTTGTTAGAATTAGTGCATGCTGCTTCACCCTTGCAGAAAATCGATAGCGTCATCAGGAGATTAAAGACTGGTGTATCTGTTTGGTGTATATTTACTTAATGTTGTGAGAATATAATATATGGTGTATGTTGTCCAAATGTTAGTCTTCGCTCGGCTGCTTGATTTACCCATGGATTTGTGGGACAAGTCAAGAGATTAAAGACTGGTGTATCTGTTTCGTGTTTATTTACTTAATGTTGCGAGAATAATCAAAAGTCCAATTAGAATGAAAACAAAATCATGAATTTCAATTTTTATTGAAGCTTTCTTGATCATGACTGAAGTTTGTAGTTTTATTTTCAGAAATTCTCATTAACATGCTATTTTCGAATGATTTTAAGCTGATCTACTCTTCATCCTGTATTAGGATGTCACTGCTACAAAAGGAAATGAATTTGAGGATTATTTCTTGTAACGTGAACTACTTATGGGAATATATGAGAAGGGATTCGAACGTCCTTCTCCAATCCAGGAGGAAAGTATACCAATTGCTTTAACAGGAAGTGATATTCTTGCAAGAGCTGAAAATGGAACTAGTAAAACATAGCTGCATTTTGCATCCCTGTGCTGGAAAAAATTGACCAAGACAACAATGTAACTCAAGGTGATGATCTGATATGTTAGTTATTCAAGCAATTTAAGCACCACTGCCTCAGCTGCACAATCTATTTATAATAGCTTGTCTAGTAGCTTAATAGGTGTCCTGGTTGTTCACTACAGCTGTTACACTTGTTCCTACTAGAGAGTTAGCCCTTCAAACATCACAAGTATGTAAAGAACTTGGCAAGCATTTAAAGGTCCAGGTCATGGTAACGACAGGAGGGACTAGATTGAAGGATGATATAATGCGTTTGTACCAACCAGTACATTTGCTAGTCGAAACACCAGGAAGAATACTAGATCTTGCAAAAGGGGTATATGTGTTCTGAAGGACTGCTCCATGCTTGTTATGGACGAGGTACATGCAGCTTGATCTGAATTCTTCCACTTCTTCTATTCTACAAGTTCTTCCCTTTTGTGTGAATTTTTATCTAGTTTGACAAGCTAGGAGATATCTGGTTCCTTGAAAGAAAAATAAGAAACCATTTATCTTTATAATCAGGTTTCTTAAATCAAGAAACCTTGTACGAGAAATAGCTGGTTTCTTAGGAGAAAAATAAAAGAAAAACCATTATCATTATATATAAGAATAACTGTTCAATCAACGTTCAAACCACTGCTAAATCAATATGTACGGAGTATTCTTTATCTTTTTTCGGAAAATAAAAAAAATTATAGGATCAGTTGTCATTAGTATTTATGGTTAGTTGGTTTCACTTCCACCCTTCCATGAAATATTTTTTTTGATATGTTAAACATATTCAATTAACCCACTCCCTTCATCCATCTTGTTCCTTCACCCATCTTTTTCTTCCTCTCCTTCATATGCTTCATCTTCTCCAATTTCTACTATATAATCAATAGATTTATTTATCTGATTTACAATGATGAGTTAACTTGTGAGAATGGAAACATGGATGGCGGTGAGTGGGTATGTATCTGATGCTCAATACCTATTTTATCTTCAGGCTGACAAACTTTTGTCCCCTGAATTCCAACCTTCTTTGGAGCAGTCGATTAGTTTTCTTCCTGAAAACAGGCAGATATTGATGTTTTCAGCTACTTCTCCGGTAACTGTCAAAGATTTCAAAGATATATATTTGCAAAAGCCTTACGTCATCAACCTTATGGATGAACTTACTCTCGACGGTATTACCCAGTTTTATGCTTTAGTTGAAGAAAGACAAAAGCTCCATTGCCTGAGCACACTTTTCTCAAAGGTTTGCAGTCATCTTATGTGTTGTATGTTTTCACCTTTTTTGCATGTATCTGATGGCTTTCTGACCTTGTTATGGGGTTGGTTTTCCAGCTGCAAATAAAGCAATCCATTATTTTTGCAATTCTGTGAATCGAGTGGAATTGTTAGCCAAGAAAATTACAGAGCTTGGTTATTCTTCCTTTTACATCCATGCGAAGATGATCCAGGACCATCGAAACAGAGTATTTCATGATTTCCGCAATGGTGCCTGCAGGAATTTTGTTTGCACAGGTAATAATATCATGTGATCCTTCTTTTATACGCAAGCTTGACATTTGGTGTACTTGTTGGATGACCTTGGGAGTTCCTCGTTTTGCATATCCTCTGCTCCACTGGCCATGTGTTAGTGGTTTTGATGAGATTCTATATTAATGATATACTGCTCTGTGTTATTTGTACGTCATGCTATTATTATTATTGTGGTGATTTTTGCTTGTAGGCTGTATCTGTAGGAGTGTAGGCCTTGGGTATTCTCTTTTATTTGGTTATAGGACTAGGGTGATGATTTATTATTTGCTTCTAATTATAGTGTTTAATTCTTGTAATCGTAGTTAGTATGCTAATATGAACCTTTAACAGAGATTTTAAAGGCCCCACTAAATATTTCTACATGGATTACTTAGAAGGAATTTCATAATCTACCTTTATGCACTAGAAAGACCATCAATTTCCAAGATATTCTTTCAAATAACTAGACTAAAAACTTGTACTGAGTGCTAAATGAGATTGTGCTTTTTGAACATGAAGAAATTAAATTGTTCAAATTTGCAGGGTATTCTGGGATCTCGAATGTGCTATGTTGGGATGTCATGGTGTGTTGAGCAGAACGGCCCGGTGTTCACCACAGCATTTAGCCCTTCCATACCGATTTTTGTTACTATAATGGATTTTGCCTGCAAAGTTCTATATAAGTATACTTGTAATGTATTGTCCTAAATAGAAGTGTCGCGCAGAAATGTTGAACTAAGCCAACATTCTGTATCTATCAAAACTAAAGAATTTTATTGTTGTTGTATGTGACAAATTAGCTTGCTTTTACAGACTC
This sequence comes from Spinacia oleracea, assembly GCF_020520425.1. Lineage (NCBI taxonomy): Eukaryota > Viridiplantae > Streptophyta > Magnoliopsida > Caryophyllales > Amaranthaceae > Spinacia > Spinacia oleracea. Next base: position 5,556,043 of record NC_079491.1, read on the forward strand.
CTTTTCTTAATGTTTTCGTGTGGCTTATTTGACTGCAGGTTGCTGCAAATTATGTTGTAATGGTTGACAAATTTGGGTGCAGAAGCTCTGGTTATGCTGCTGCTACAGAATCCCCTACAGAAGCTCCAGCGGTGCTGCTGCAGAGGCTGCAGAGGCTCTTTGATTTTGTTTTTATTGACAATGGAATCGTTTTTTTTTGTCGTACCTTGTATGGATCATTTTGTCGATGAATAATGTGATTTTTTTTATTGAATGAACAATAGTATTTTGCTATTGAATAAAAGTATTTTTGGAAAGATTGTTTGGATATCATTTTAATTTTATCTATTTAGATTTGGTTTATATACATGAGCTAGGATGGTAATATCATATTTTAGGGACATGTGTGTTGCTATTTTATAATAATAAAAAAAAGGGGGAGAATATAGAACGGTTGTGTAAGGAAACCGCTTTTTATCTTAATATTAAACACGAAGTATATAGTACGCCTATGTACGGAAGATGTTTTGTATTTCAATATTTAACAGGAAGAATAGAGGACGGTTATGTACGGAAGACGCGCTTTATTATAGAGTATAGGAGACGGTTAAGTACATTAACCGTTCTATATTCCTTCTTTATTTTCTGATTTTAGGAAGGGAATAGAGGACGCTTGCCTCTTATCACTGTACTTTATAACTAGGTATATAAAACGCTTCTTTTATACGTTTTATAAACTTTATAGTGCGCTGAGTTGGAGAACGCCTCTAAGGCGTCCTATAAAGTGTATTTCAACAGTACTCTATGCCCTTTTTTGTAGTAGTGATTGTCCCTTATAGTGATCAACAATCCATCTCTCTTGCTCCTCCCATTTTGGCTCAATCGTTACTTACAATGATACACTTCTCGTGAATGCTTTTTTTTCTCGGGTTTCACTGTGGCTCGGGTTTGGTCGGGTTAGGCCGTTAGGGGCCGGCTCCCATTTTTGCAATGGAAATGTTCCCCGGAGTTCAATTTTGGTATTGAATTTTGTAATGAGGAGGCTTTGAAACATATTTGAACTTGAAATTGGGGTCCGAAATCAGGATTTGGACTCGAGCATTGAAATATCATAACTTTGAATTAGGAACTGAAATTGGAATTTTGGATTTGGAATGTTTTCAAATTGGAATTGTATTTGACTTAGAATTTGTGCTCGGATTTGAACAAAAGTTCGAAATTAAATCGAATTCCCAATACCAGTTTACAAGACAGTAAATGAATTTGGTACTCAAATTTAAGTTTTCAATGCCATTTTACAAGATAGTTAATGAATTTGGTACTCAAATTTAAATTTTCAATGCCATTTTACAAGATACAAGATAAAAAATTAATTTGGTACTCAAATTTAAATTTTCAATGCCATTTTACAAAATAGTAAATGCATTTGTACTCAAATTTAAATTTTCAATACCATATTACAAGATAGTAAATGAATTTGGTACTCAAATCCAAAATTTCAATACCATTTCCCCATTTTGGCTTAAAGTTCGATTTTGATATCAAATTTTGTAAATGTATGTGAACTTGAATTGGGGTACGAAATCAGGATTCGGACTCGAGGATTGGATTATCGTAACTTTTAAATTGGAAATTGCGGATATTGAACTTGTGGAGTTTTGAATTAGGAAGGGGAATTGGAACATTGTGTTTGAATTTGAATTTGAATTTGAAATTGTGTTTCACTTTGAATTTGATTTGAAATTGGAATATTGTGATTTGAAATTGAAATTGTGTTTCACTTTGAATTTGAAATTGAAATTGAAATTGTGTTTCACTTGGAACTAGGAAGCCTATGTTTTGAATTAATATCGTATAAGATCATATTCATTTGATTAATATCATAGTTTGCTTATTGACAGGCTTAAGTCGTATCACCTAATAAAAAATAAACCTAATTCCACTAACAAGGTAGCAAGGGAAGTCAGGATCGTATCCACATGGAAATAGGTGTTCTTATTTCTACTATTAAAACTAAGGTTTAGACTATTGGGAACAGGAAAAAGGGTTGATTTATATAACTAAAACTAAGACAATAATTAAATCGGGGAATACAATATTAAGGGAATCTAGGGCAACGATTCACCACAAATGCAGATCAGGATTGGACAACAATCAATCAAAAACCATAACTCGGAAAACATGCATCTCTCGAATCTTATGAATTCCTTAGGAAATTATATAATTGACTATCATAAGTCACAAACTATTTAGTACACAACTAAAAAAATTCCAACACCATTTTCCAAGATAGTAAATGAATTTGGTACTCAGTACTCACAACTATAAATGTGTGATACCATTTTACAAGATAGTTAACGAATTGGTACTCAACTCCACATTTGCAATACCATTTTGCACCATGAAGTGACACGTGTCAGTCCAGGTGTCTATTTTAGTAGAAGTTATAGACTTTTAATAGCATATGTTTATTTATTGATCAAAACTACAATTATGATTCATAATAACATAAATTAATTTATAATACTTTATTGATTACATCCATATAATTATCTTATAACATCGATCATATAGAGTTAAATGGTCAATTATCTTATAATATCTCGTTGGTTTATACTCCCCCGCTCCATAATGTTCCTAATTTTCCCATTATATATTGCTGTCTCCAATGCACTACTTTGACCATAGTAAAATTATAAGAAAATTATTATTTAGAAAATTTACATTGAAAGGAATCCAATGAGATCCCACAATTTAATATTCTTTTTGTCATCTGCACTACTAATAGTTTTCAAAGTTTTTAAACTTTGATCATATGAATAGTAACACGAGGAACATTATGGATGGAGTGAGTATAATTATGTTAGGAGTCATATAAAATTTGGTAAGTTCATATTGAATCATATACTTAGCTTATGTTTTGAATGAATAACTTATAAGATCATATTTATTGGACTAATATCATACTTTGCTTGCATATAAATAATATAATTAAGATTTTTTAGAACATCCTATTTGACTATTAAGTCACAAGTTGTTTGGTACTCAACTCCAAATGCACAATACCATTTAACAATATAGTAAATAAATTTGGTACTCTACTCCAAATTTACAAAACCGTTTTACAAGATAGTAAATAAACTTGGCATTGACTCTAAATTTCCAATACCATTTTACAAGATAGTAAAAGAATTGGTACTCAATTCCAAATTTATAATATCAAAAATAGGAAATGACACCAAATTTGTATATTGCAAAATAGCTATCATATGAGATCATATTTATTGGAGATTTGGAGTAACATCATAGTTTGTTTGCTTATAAATAAGTAGCTTAAATGTTTAGAACATCATATTTCATTCGTTAGAACATTCTATTTGCTTCCAATTATGACTTTTACGAGTCATACGATTATCTTTTATGTTTTTGACTTAAGATAATTGACTATTATAAGTCACAAGTTGTTACGAGTCATATAATTATTTTATAACATAGTTTATTGATTACGAGTCATAAAATTATTTTATAACATTATACATAGTTAAAAAGGTCAAGTATCTTATAATATCACATTGGTTTATATAATTATCTTACGAGTCATATAATATTTTATAAGATCATATTGTATCATATGCTTAGCTTATGTTTTGAATTAATATCTTATAAGATCATATTCATTAGACTAATATCATAGTTAGCTTGCATCTAATTAAGATTCTTAGAACATTCTATTTGCTTCATTGTGACTTTTACGAGTCATACGATTATCTTTTCTATTTTTGACATAAGATAATTGACTATATATTATAATTATAAGTCACAAGTTGGTAAATGAACAATACTATTTTACAAGATAGTAAATGAATTTGGTACTTAACTCCAAATTTACATCATCGTCTTACAAAATTGTAAATATATTTGGTACTGTACTCTAAATTTTCGATACCATTTAACAAGATAGTCAATAAATTTGGTACTAAACTTCAAATTTACAATACCATTTTACAAGATTGTAAATAAACTTGGTACAAAGCTTTAAATACCCATGCCATTGTACAAGATAGTAAATAAATTTGGTAATCAACTCCAAATTTCCAATATCATCACCCTTTTGGCTCAATCGTTCTTTAATTACAATGATCGACAATCCACCTCTCTTGCTCTTCCATCGTCTTTTTAAATTGACATACCTCTTACTTAACCATCTATACAAATCCATATGATTCTCAAACACTTCATTGGTCGAAAAATAGGAAATAGCACCAAATTTGTATATTACAAAATAACTAAAATACGAGAATAAATATCTTATAAGATCATAATTATAGGATTAACATCATTGTTTATTTGCTTATAGATAAGTAGCTTAGATGTTTAGAACATCATATTTCATTCGTTATGAATTTTTAATACCATTTCCAATAGTAAATTAAATAAATCACAAGTTATTTGGTACTCGACGGTAAATTTTCAGTACCATTTCCAATACCATTTTACAAGATAGTAAATAAATTTGGTACTGACTCTAAATTTTCAATACCATTTTACAAGATAGTAAATTAACTAAATCAAGTTATTTGGTAAAAATTAATAATATCAATAATACTCCATAAAAGTTAAGAATATTAATGTAAAAGTTAAGAAAAATCTTATAATCAGTTTACATAACTTTTACTATATGAACGCTCACTTTTAATGTAAAAAACTAACTTTTACATTTTTAGTTTAGTAAAATTTTGGAAAAATCTTATATCAGTTTACCTAACTTTTACTACATGCATGCTAACTTTTAATGCAAAAAAAACTAACTTTTATTATTTTTTTTAACTCAAAAAGGCTAACTTTAACTTTTGAAGTTCCATAATAAGACCAATAGCCTATGTAGGATTTGAACCTACATCTCCGCGCAAGTTGCACGGTGCTCGGCCAGTTGAGCTAATAGGCTTACAAAAATAAAAACACACAATGTAGAATATACATAGCAATCAAAAGATTATGCAATTCAGATTGGGCTGCGAGTATCAACACCCTAAACTTCAATAGCAGCTACTAAAAAAACCATTTGAAGTGCCACTATCACTTGATTTGTTTAACTGTTGCTTCTCAAGTAGATCTCTAGGTAATTTCTGTGAAATGCTAAAGGAGCTACTCTTTCCACCGGCCACAAGCTGAGTCCACGGAGATTTTTGCAGCCAAGAACTGCCTTTAGTTTCTTTATCTGAACTTGCACTTGGTCCGGCTGGCTGAGCTCCCTGAAGCTCCTCTCTAATGTCCTTCGACTGGGATGATTGGTCCACCACGTTTTCAGGCATAGAGTTGCTGAGCCTTTCAAGTTCTTTGTTAACAGACAATGTTTCAAGTCCCTCTCTAATCTCCTTTGACTGGGATGATTGGACATCCAAGATTTCAGGCACAAAGTTGTTGACCATTTCAAGTTCTTCTTTGACAGACAATGTTCTTCACACCTGAAGGAACCTGAAACATTGCAGTAACAAAACATAACATTTAGGGTCCTCACTAGTTGGACACAAAATTATAAAAAAAGAATCATACAAGATAAGCAAAACAAGTAACACAAATCATTAAATAAAATGCATCATCTGTTTAAAACTTTCATTCATTTGAAAGAGTATTTTTCAAAAGAAAAAAAAAATATGAAGACCATAGCAATCTGAAAGTCTGTTATTAAAACATGCTACTCCATATCACATAGCAAGTCTGGATAGAAACGGTAACTGTACACCGGGAAAAGACTTGCTCCTAAGAGTTACTATTTGCGAAAAGTACAAAACAGAATGTCTAATTGCGGGAACATCATTTCCTTGCGCATAAATATTTCAGGATCACTATGATCGCTACATTGGATACCTAAGGGCAGTATAGGTCTATTGTGTTAATGTCAACAATTATCTGTACAATAATACCCAATTACCATTACAAAGAAGCTAAACAAAATCTCAACGTCTCATATGTATTAATGTTGTTCAGTTTCTAAAGTCCTCTTTATATGTTCAGAAATTTCTTCTGCTGTTTTTGTTCCACAAGCTTAATGTTTGTTTAGAGTTTAGACTACAATAAACGAGCTACCTAAAATGTCTTTCTTACCTCTTGTTTTGTTGGTTGTATTTCTTGTATATTCACATCAGTATGCTCAGGTGCAATGCAGTTGACATGTATACAGAAAGGTTTTGATGCTCTGAATAGGGTTGCAGCATAAAAAACAATTTTGATTTTTGATAGCCCTTACTCCTTAGGACTCGACCAACCTATATGGAAGATACTCCAATTAATGGTAAATTATGTCATGTAACTACAACAAATGCATCCTTACTACCAGAAAAAAATATCAACCGGTGGCAAGTTACTAAATCTAGTTTTTCTTTGAGGGGGGACGTTAATAAATCTAGGTAATAGATGAATATATTAATGAACATCTTTTACCTTTTCCACAAGCTTAATGTTTGTTTAGAGTTTAGACTACAATAAACCTCAAACAGTCCAGTAACAAATTAATAGGTCTTACTGGAGTCATCATCTGTACTGAAACAGATGATTGCTGGGGAGAACTCAACAAAGATTATCACAAAACATGAAATCGAAAAGCTAATTAAAGAGAGAAAGAGGGAAACCTTGCTGGAGCGCTTGAGATGAGCAGCATAAGCTTTGACGAAAATGAGGAGACAAAGAGTAAGCAAAGTGCTCATAAAACTATGTTTTCTCCGCCTAATCAACCTTCAACCAACCTTCAATGTCACATGATATCAATGTTAACAAGAAATGTTAAAAATCCCCAATTTCTTTAACCTCTTTCTCTCTCCTCTCAAACCCAATTACGGAAATTCAACCTCCAAATTCGATCGATTCTAGCAAATTGATGATCAAATTCTACTCAAATTTCACTTCACTTAGCTATACTTAAATTAAAATTGCCATATTAACATCATTCCATCATAAACCATGAAATCGAAAATCTGAAGAGAGAAAGAGGGAAACCTTGTCGGGAAATTCTGTCAATTTTTTCTTACCCTCCATTGTTGGTGTTGAATTAAAGAAGTTTCTTCTGGTTCTGAGAGAGAAAACGATGGAGGAGAGAGAAAACGATGGAGGGTTTTGATTTTTGTTGAAATTTTTGGGTTATGGCCAATGGGGCTCAAATTCACTGATTTAGTTATGGCGCTCAAATTTTGGGAGATTTATTTGATGGCGCAAAATGAAAATTTCATTCTCTCTCTAGCTTTCAGTTTGGCGCTCAGAGAATAAGGCTTTTCCTTTTTTTTTGGTCTGCTTTTACCCCAATTTTGAGAATATTATTATTAAATTCTGGTATAGTCTTTAAAGACTCTAGTAGATATAGTCCAAGACTTTCTCCTCAATCTTAGCCAAGACGCCCATTTCTTTCCCGCGCTTGTTCTTGTACAGTTACCGAAAAAGCAAGTGAGTGAAAAAACCTGAACCTGAAAAACCCAGTTATCAAAGCAGAGAAGAAGACAGAGAGACGACGATGTGCGGAAGGTGCCGCTGTAGTATCCGGCCAGACGACGTCCCTAGAGCTTGCCATCTTCGCAACACTTCCGTTCGTCAAGTTGATGCCGACCGGTATATATTCCTCTCTCTTCCTCACTTGACGTTTCTGGTATTTTAGGGTTTTAACAAGTTTCAAATTGGTTCTACCAATTCCAATTGAGAATTTGAGATTTTTTTTTACTTGTTAACCTAGCTTATATACTACCATAGTACCATGTCACTGTATTTAAGATGTTTAAAATTTGTAATTAATTGTTTCTGAGTTTTAAATTACTCATTAGTTTTTTTAAAATTAGTGCACCATTCCTGTAAAATACGCTACAATTGATCAATCGGTCACAAATTAGTGCATCACTCCTGTAAAATATGCTGCAATTGACCAATCGGGCATCGATTCGTACTATGAGAAAGAGGAGTACATGTATATGAGAAAGAGGAGTGTACTTGTTAAGCTAGCTGATATACTTCCATGTCACTGTATTTGGGATGTTTAAAAATTTTAATGAATTGTTTCTGAATTTCTCAATATTTGATAATTACTACTTCCTCTATTTAGAAATACTCGCAACGTTTGAATTTTACACTATTCACATATTCTACTTTGACTATTGTTGATAATTTATATGTCGAATAAAACAGTCATGTGGGTTCTTGTTAGATTCGTCTCATTGCGTATTTTCAAAATATCAACTCTTTATAATTTTTGCTTAACGACCGCATTGGCCTGCGTGAAAGTGACCAATGTTGCGACTATTTCCAAACGGAGGAAGTACTATTTTTTGCAACTTAGTGCACCACTCCTGTAAATTATGCTACAAATTGATCAATCGGTAATCGGTTTATACTATGACGAAGAGGAGTGTATTTATGTGAAGAAAGTTGAGTTATTTATTTGATTTAGGTATCGGCCTGGGTATAATGTCTCACCGGGATCGTACCTTCCGGTGCTTCGCCGTGAAAGTGGAGGAGATGAGGGTTACACTGCTGCTGTACATTGTATGAAATGGGGGCTAATTCCTAGCTTCACCAAGAAGGATGAGAAACCTGATCACTATAGGATGGTACTATTATTGCCCTTTCACTCATTCTTTGGATAAATTACTCATAGACTATGGTATGAGATTGATTTGTCTGTATGTGTTGTAAATATTCCCAGTTTAATGCGAGGTCTGAATCAATTGGGGAAAAAGCATCATTTCGTCGACTTATTCCTAAAAACCGGTGCCTTGTTACTGTGGAAGGGTATGATTGTTATTTCTGGATCAATATGTGAAAAAAAATTCATTCATGATATTTTCGTATTCGTTGCAATTTTGTTGATATTGTTGTTTGAACATGGAATAGATCAATAATGGAGTGTAGAATTTATCATTTTTAGATCAACACTTAGAAATGCACAGCTCTTGCCATTTTTTGTTTGTTCCTTGGTGTTATATACTTTTGTGGATGATTTTGTTCAACTGTTTCTGACTTTTGCATTGTGATCTTCTCTGCTGTCCACCATAATTGACCATGTTCGCATCAGAATCCTTTTGTATTTGGTTGTTTCTTGCATTTGAAAATTTGAATTACGTCCTTTTTGAATTCAGATACAATCATAATTAAAGCAACTCATGAAGCAATTTTTAGGAGACATGTGAAAGGCGGATAGCTTTACCACAATGTCTGCCATATATTTTTGTCACTGGTTTTGTTGACTTTGTTTTCTCAACCTCAAAGTCTACGGATAAGTTTGTGGATATTTTTCAGCTTATTTTTGGTGATTCTCAAAAAGGGACTAATACAAAAATGAAGCTCTAAGTGCTTGCTTGGCAGCTTTGCCCATATATTGTGGATCTCAAGGTTAAATTACTCTCCCACCAGTCCCGTCATCTGAGAATAGAAAGTGCTTTTAAGGATTGTTGGCTGTCGTCGTATTGTTGTAACATGTATTTCTTTTTACAGCACTTTGCTTTGTTGCATTTGTTACTGGCCCCTTTAAGTAAGGGTAGATGATTCTGTCCATAATCTTCTGTTATCTATGCTAATTTATTGGGGTTTCTCCAACTTGAGGACGAGAGAAATCATTAAAATGGTTAACCAATAATTTGAAGCTAGGGTGTTGACACTCTTTTGTAGTTTTCCTGCCTGATTTCGTTTAACCAAATGATCCCTAACTATTACTTGCTAGGTCTGTGTGTGAGTTTGTTATACATAGCATCGCTCAACAACTTGCCAGCTCTTTTGTGCATTTGTTTGATTTGTGTATTTTATTTGGTCAGGTTTTATGAATGGAAAAAAGGTCCTAAGAAGCAGCCGTACTACATTCATTTTGATGATGGCCGTCCTCTTGTGTTTGCAGCCCTCTATGATTCCTGGAAAAATTCTGAAGGTATATTCCTATTTTAGTTTCTTTACAAATTATTTTACTTTATACGGAGTTCTATGTGAGTTAAGATTACAGATTACTCTCATACCTTGAATTATTTATGTGAATTGCATTCGAGTTATCAGTCGCCATGGTGATCAATTTCTATGAGCTGTTACACTGGTCAAACAAGGAAATTGGGCTCATCTTATGCTTGTGCTATTTCTACATGTTCATCTTTGTATTACTAATCTGGATGTCCTGGTCTCCTACAATCTGTTACTTAATCTTATTACTGTGTCCTGCAGGAGAAATTCTCTATACGTTTACTATCGTAACGACAGATTCATCATCGGCTATAAAGTGGCTACATGGTAATCAATTGCCCTGTATTGTTTACTTGATATTGATAGTTGGATGGTGACCCATGTGACTTGAGAATTTGGGGTACATGATATGTTGGTCTGTTGGGAGGGAAAAAGAATTAAAGAAGCAAAGAGGAGCATTTCAAGATTGTGGAGCACATCATTGTTAAACTGATAATTTTGGCAGAAAAAAAGTTTGTTGTTATAGGTCTCTTTATAGTTGCTATTGCTTATTTGACCTGATACCAGAAGGCTGAAGGTTGTGATGGTCAGATTTGAGTGTTGTAAAATGTAACAAGATAAAGTTATCTTATGCATTCAGCTGTCTTTTTGTTTCTTTCTTCTTTTCTCAATGATAGCACCGTTAAATTTTGATGTAGTGAAATAGACTGTTTCCACTGTTACTTTTATAGCTGTAGAAACTCTCCAGTTCGCTGTTAATTCTACATTTTCTATTTGAGATGTAAAAATATCAATGGGATCTTATTGCCTCTTATGGTAGCTGTTGTGATAATTGGGTTGATAGTATTTTTTTTGTTTCTTAATTTGTTATGGTCATTTTTTATTTGCAGATAGGATGCCTGTTATTCTGGGAGATGAACTCTCAACTGATGTATGGTTGAATGGGTCTTCAGATACCAAGTTCAGCTCATTGCTTAAACCATATGAAAAAGAAGATTTGGTAAGAATGTTTAGAGGTTTTGTACTTTTCTATGCAGCCTATGTTTCTCCAGTGGGAGCCGGCATTTTTGTAAACCTTTAATTTGCTTTCTTCAGACCTGGTATCCGGTGACCACGGCAATGAACAAGGCATCGTTTGACGGTCCTGAATGCATCAAGGAGGTATGGTTACTTTCTGTTACTCTTATATGTGCATGTTTGGTATGAATCTAGGAAAGGAAATGGACTGGAAACATTTAAGGGGGAGAAATGGTAATATTAAGTGTTATCATTATTTGTTGTTTGGTATACCTGGAAAGCAATCCCTTGTATCAAATTAGGGATTAAGGAGGGTAACACTTTGTTACCACAAGGTTAGGAGAGGTAACAAATTCGTGGTAATGATTACCCTTTGGAAATGGAGTGTGTTACCCATCTCTCATACCAAACAATAAGTAATGGAATTAGTTAATTCATACCAAACATGCCCTATGAGTATAACATTGTCTTTTATTAAATTCCATAGGGAGAGGGGAGAGGAAAAATAAAGGCAAAATAAATATTTCTGGTAATATTATATATTCTGCAGATACCATTGAAAGCAGAGGAGCAGTCTAATCCTATCACAAATTTTTTCTCCAAGAAAGGAACAGATGGTAATAAGCAATCAAGTAAGACAATTAAGACTTCAACTAAGGATTCTACCAAGAATGATCCGCAAAGTGATGTTAAGGAGGAAGCTGAGGCGCAAGCAAATGTGGAACCCTCATGCAGTGGAAGGACAGTTACTGAAACAAGGTCTGATGTTTCCACTATCTCTCCCGGATCTGACTCTAAGGTTGACTTGAAACGGGATTATGAAAAGTTTCTGGATGATTCAAAGCCGAGGACTGCTGAACTTGGTAAGGTATCTCAGACTCCAGTAAAGAAGAGTAAAGTTAAGAGTGGAGCTGAAAAACAGGCCACACTTCGCTCATACTTTACTAAAAGCTAGTGGTTAAATAATTTTCTGCTTCTGTTAGAGTCATTAGACACTGTATTTTTGCTTGTTTGTTGTAACTTGTGGCATATTTATGTATATATCATACCGGTTGCTTTTAGGAGTTCAAGACCCTCGTGCATGTTGGTTTCGTTTTACATCTTTTCCCATCCCCATCTATCCCTTGTTGAAGTTTTGAAGTTTCAAGATGTAATCGTATCTTTGTAATCGGGGTGGTTTTTTGGGACCTTTGTTTGGTTGTTGATTTTTGATGGGTGAAAGGAAGGGTTTTGTTTGGTTTATGCTTAGCAAAGAAAATACCTGCATTTGATCCTGTATGTTTAAATTTGGCCGGAAAATGTAATAATGATTGAGACTTGAGAGAGAGAGGCAGCACGCAACACCTTTGTTAGCTTGTGAGGAGGTCGCCTTAGATAAACAACCTTGAATTGGTCGCATATGCAGAATGAGTCCACACCGCTAGCATAACGTGTTTTTGTTCTCTTTAAATGTTTTTTTTTTTTTTGGTTCTACTACGAGGAGTTCCCACCGCCTTCGGCGAGGTAATCTCCCGTGGGAGTTTGCATGGGTACCTCGATGGGCAGCATCCCTCCCAGTTGAGATTTTTTCCATTCCCAAGGCTCGAACCCGAGACCTTGGTTAAGGAGCAAGAGACCCTTAACCACTCATGCCAACCTCAATTGGTTGTTCTCTTTAAATGTTAACTTTACATCTTACTATTGCCTTTTCGGAGATGTTTGATAAAATTGCAACAATACGAATGACGTTTTATGTTCTAATTGGGGTTTTATCGGGCTTATGTTGTTAATCGCACACTTTCATTGTTTGAGTTCCTATCGTGGTATAGGATTTTGCTGCCATGATTTTTCGCTTATATGCGAAAGTCTTATTAAACCATGGTGCTTATTTGATGTTTCATTTGAAATTAGTATTTAAACTGAAAATTAGGTAAACTTCCGCAGTTTGAGCTCTTACCCTGATATAAACTTTTGTGCTTAGAGCTTCTGCCAATTGTCGAAGTTTAATGTGCAAACTTTTAACAAAACTTGGTGTTAGATTGTTGATTGAATTTGAAAAGCTTATTCTAGCAAAAATATAATTAGGCCAAGATACATCAAAGATTCAAAGATTATTGACCAATGTCTAAACTGGAAAAAAGTAAGCCTCTTATGAAAGAGTAAAACTTTGTTTTTCACCATATCTCTTCATCATCACCATATATCACAATCGCTCTGGTAAATCGCAGATATACTTAAATGACCCCAATACACTAAGAAAAAAAAATCACAATTATATTCCAATTTGATAGGAGGTATAGCAAAATAATCGAATTTTTCATTGACCTCCCTCATTCCAATCCAGTTAATTGTGTTTTGAACGCATGCAGTTTTCTCATGGTAATAATAAGGCCCTTTGCCAGCCTTCTTTCGAGAACCATTTTTTAGGTTAAAAACCTCTGTCTTTGTTGACTTTGTTTTCTTCAACCTCAAAGTTTCATAGATAAGTTTGTAGATATTTTTCTTCTCATAGTTTCAGAGTTTAGCATCGTGGATGCACTGGAAACCAACATTATTGTATAATGGTTATTAGTATAAGCCTCTTTTCCTTATATCACATAGACACGATATATAGTCTGTGATCTTTTAACAAAGCTTATTTTATGTGGTTCTAAAAAAAAAGGACTAATACAAGTGGAAAATGAAGAGCTCTAAGTGCATTTTTTTCAGCTTTGGTCATAGATTGTGGATCTCGAGTTAAATCACTCTCCCAACTTGTACCTATCATCTTATAATAATAATAATAATAATAATAATAAATATACTTTAAGGATTGTTCGCTATCGTTGTACTGTCGTAAAACGTATTTCTTTTTACAACATATTGGTTTGTTGCAATTGCTATTGGCTTTTATGTAAGGGTCGATGATTCTATCCAAAATCTAAGCTAATTTGTAACATGGTGTCTACAACTTGAGGACGAGAGAAATCAAAATGGTTAAGCAATAATTGGAAGTTTGGTGTTGAACGCTCTTTTTTAGATTTTTGTGCTTGATTTCGTTGAACCAAATGACCCCTAACTATTAGCTCTTTTGTGCATTTGTTTGATTTGTGTATTTTATTTTGCGAAGTAGAAATTTGGGTGCGAAAAGGCTCTACTTATAGTACTTATAGTTGTGATTATTTCTCTCGATTATTCTTGTTACTTGTTATTACTAGGTTTTTCTACATACCATCAACAACTATAATAGATATCTAGATTTTTCTCGATTAACATTTTAACACACAATAGGCATTTAGTGATTCTGAAGCAGATTGTCATCCTTTTGACTTATTTTGACTGAACTTATATTATCTGAATTTATCTATAAAAAAATTGTTTTGTCTGAAATAAAATTATTTGTGTGTGAAAATGTCTGGAAAAAAACTTATTTTTGCTGAACTTATATTATTTGAAATTATCTGAACTTAACTAAACTTATCTTGACTTATATATCAGAAATAAGTCAAAATAAGTCGAATAGAACATAGCCTAAATTTACAATTTTGGCAAAAAAATAAGTGTCGATATACACGTCTTTCTAAATGTAACAAGATGAAGTTATTTTATTCATCCAGCCACTTCCTTCTTTTCCCCTAGGCCGTCCGTTAAATAAAGATGGCAATGGCCCGCCCCGGCCCGAAAAAAGCCCGACCCGGCACGGGACACGAAGTCGTGGGGCCGTGTGCCGGGCATGGGCCTTAATATTTTGGAAAAAGTACGACAAGACACGGTACGACAAAACACGTTAAATTTAGTAAAATTAGTCTTAGGCACGACGTGTCGGCCCGACCCGGCACGAAAAGGCCATGGGCTTGGACCGGGACATGTGCCTTGTTTTAAACTTTTCGACCCGGCCTGACACGATGCAATGTGGGCTTGGCGTGGGCCCACCCCGGTTAGCCCACAGTCCATGGGCTCGTCCGGAAGCCCGGCGTAGCCCACGTCCATCTTTACGTTCGTAGCTGCCTATTATATATCCATGACAACGGCGAACTTAGATGTAGTGCAAATAGATAATGTTCCTGATTATTACTTTTTTAGCTGGAGAAATAGATAAAGTTTCTGGATGATTCAAAGCCGAGAACTTGCTGAACTTGGATGATTCAAATCAGGTCTGACCTATTTATAAACGGGTTTGAGATTTTCAACTCAACCCATCCCAACTATAAACGGGTGGACCTGAAGCTGACCCGTTTAATTATTTTTTTTTTCCACTTTTAATTGTAAATTGACTTGACTATAGAATTGCGAGGTGATTTTTTTGTGGCATATCTCATAGCAAAAAGTATTACTTCAACATGTATTTGACATGAATCAAAACTTCAAATAATTATTTAGTGTTGAAGAAAAAATGAGAAATAAAATATTTCAAATACATTTTACAACTTTATATTACATACTGCTTGAACTTAAACGGGTTAGACGGGTTGTTTTCAGTTCAACCTGACCCAACACATTTAATTAAGCGGGTTGAGTTGGGTTGACCCAATTAATTAAACGGGTTGAAAATCTTAACCCAACCCTTTATTATTGGGTTGGGTCAATTTTTACCAGCTCTAACAACTATCCGTATTTTTTATATATGCCTCACATGAAGGTATTTCTTGTGAGAGTTTTTTGGGAGGGCATTGATTTTCCAAGTCGAAGTTAGATCATGAGATTGTAAAGGATAGGGACTTTGTAAAACTTGAAGAGTTTTTTTTCTTAATCAAAATTTCCATTTGAAGTAAAAGGAGAGAAAATGAAGTCAGGAACTTGGTCAAGCTAAAACACCAGTTGTCAGACCAAAACAATAAGCTAGCACCATTTCCTACCCCCACGGCCCCACTAGTTTTTTCCAAAGATCGGAGCCCTAAGAGAAACTCTAAAAGTTGTTGGATTTGGTATGACCACATTGTTTTCTTGGTTGAGCATCCTCCACCACAATTTAAGCATAAAGGCTCTACTTAAAGCTCGAGAACATCTAATCCCTAGACCCCTTCTTCTTTAGCCCTACCAATTTTCTCTCATCCTAACATGTGAAGCCTCTTACTCTCATTTTCTTTCCCCCAAAATAATTTGGCATTGTCACTATTGAGTTTTTTCATAATAGTTTCAGACATCATATTGCATTGCATATAATAATCGGGAATGGTACTAAGAATAGAAGAGATCAAACAAAGTTTTCCGGCTTTGGACAGATATTTTAATCCAATCTTATTAACTCGAAACTGGCCAATATTGTTTACTAGAGCTCTGCCCAATCAATCTCCATGATTGGCGAGCAAAACACATAAAGGAGTATTTTTGTAAATAAATTGTCAAAATATACAATCTACAATTTAAATAATAATCTCTCTTTATATTAAAATTATTTTCTTTTATATTTACTTTTCTAAAGTATAAAATAGATTGTATATTGCAACTTTTAGATTGTATACTTGTTCATTAAAATTACGAGAATACCACTTGGGATTGTTTTGAAATTTCTCTTGTTTACAATGATATAAAATCATAAAAATTAAAGGATCTTGCTCATCTCCTATTCTTTGGCTTTGCTTATCTCCTGTTCTTTGGTTAATTTTGTTCATCTCCTATTCTTCTTCTTTGTTTATACAGTCCGTGAAATGGCAGAGGTGAGTGGTGGACATCTTCTCAAGATTGATGCTTTGTGTTCTTAAACGAACGAACCACAAAAGTCCAACTTTGTTGACATAGTCACTGACCTAGGTCACTAACCTAGTGTGGAAAACTATCTCACTTACCTCTCTCCTAGTAAGGCATTTATCACACTTCTTTCAAAAACCACTTTTGAGGCGAAAAACCTCTTGTTTCACCGCAGTACGTGGTGGTACATCTTCATCTTCTACCCTTTGTCAAACCCGTACGTATTTGTATTGTTTAGAGACATTAGACTATGTACGCACTTGATGGATAGTTGAAGGCATCCCACCTATACTTATTGTTTCTTATTTATTATGGTGGTGACATTAGAGCATTTTTAAATGTAATAAGATAACATTATCTATTCATATAGTTGCATTATCTATTTTTTCCTAATCTGTTGTGTGATGTTACATGATGACTATTTTCCTTAATCTAACACGCTGCCTACTAGCGTCATATTTCTGTCAGACTAATTAGTCAACGCACTTCGATGTTTGGCTAGTGCTAAATGAGGGAAATATTAAGGCACAAGTGATTAAGGCTCTCTAAAAATGCTCAGTATTGCGTGAGAATGTTGTACAAGTTCTTGATGATCTGTACAAATGAATTTTAAGTCTATTTATAGGCTCTCAAAGTCCTAAAGACTTTTATATCTAGAAAATTCTATAACCTCCTCTAAAGGAGTGTTCTCTATTATTCTCGAACGTTCTCATCTCCATAAGAACCCTTAGATACATAGATGTTTTAGATAACTCTATACAAATCCGTACATGCATGTATGTTTTAGGCTCATCTATGCTTGAACTATGTAGAGAAATCCACCTTAAAATGCTAAATATCATTTTAGAACTTTCCAGAGGTATCTCGAGAAGTGTGTTGCACCATCAACTATTTCTGAGCATCAAAGCCCAATTTGTAGTTCATATATTTTCATTTCCACCAACACGTACCACTCTTTAGATGGTAATGGATAGTACGGAAATTTATGAGGAAGAAAGGCAACCTGGGGTAACTAGCACGTACTCCCTCTCCCAAATTAGTTTTGACACTCATCATGACACATAGTTTGAGGAGAGAAGTTACTGTTTTATTATCAAATACTACCTCCGTTCCTTAATGTTCTTTACGCTTACTATTTGCATGGACTCCAATGCAATATTTGACCATATATATATATATATATATATATATCCAATTTCGTATGTGAAAAAATTATAAAAAGGTGAATAGTTGAATATTCTAAAAATATATAACGAGACTAATCTAACAAGATCTTACGGAGTATATGAAAACGTTTTGATGTATATAGCAATCAGAATTTACGGTCAAAGTTTTTATACTTTAGACACATATTCAAAGGCACAAAGAACTTTCAGGAACAAAGTTAGTATTATTTTATAGAAAAGCAGATGAAAAAGTAAAGATTGAGACATTATTTTATTGAAAACTAGATGGTAGATTGTTTTTTTTTAATACAATGTGAGAGAACGTGAGACCCTAACTTTTTGGTAGTGGAATGGGAGATGTATTTAAATAATTGTAGGGTCTTTTCCTAAAAATAAAAGTGTAAAAACTAATCTGTAACAGAGGGAGTAGTACAATGGTAGGTGCACCCTCTCACATTCTTTCTTACACGTTCGTTTCACTTTTTCCCTTTACATGTTAAGAGAAACTGTGAGAAAAACCACCAATAGACATAAAAATACATTTGGATGCACGGTGTATATTTATGAGTATAATGGGAAATACATTGATCGTTCTTAGTTTTTTTTTTTGGTGCAAATGAGCCACATCGTTCTTAGTTCTTACCCATACAAATAATTCCTATTAATGTCATTTGTTACCAGCTAGGCAGCTACCAAAAACGTTGATACATCTTTGTTATGTAAGGCAACATGTGAGGTCATTGACATTTAAGTACCTATTATAACCTTATTAATGTATTAAATATGTTTAAATTAAAAAAAAAAAAAATATGGGCACAAATTAACAAAATTTTCTACCCAAGTTTATGATTAGTCAAATTCAACCATAAAATGGCGTATAATTCAAATTAAAATCATATTACACACAAAAATATTAAAACAACGTGTTTATTATGTTTTAATTTTCTCATAATCGCATTTATTACTATAAATACAACGATTTTCAATCGGTCGGGTCCAAACGGGTTCGGTTGGGTTTTGACCCATTATTTTTCAGGTTGCTCGGGTTCGGATAAAATCGGGTTACGAGTCACAAAATCTTGTTCAGGACCCAGTATTTTCGGGTCCGATTCGGGTCGGTTTTCGGGTCGGGTCGCTTTTTGACAGGTCTACGTACACATATGAATAACACAACATTCTTAGACCAAAATTCACAGTTACTAGCTTAGTGAGCTTACCACTATCAGAAATGAATAAGAAAAGATCATCCATTGATCACAGTTAAGAACATTATAAAACGATGTTAATTACTTTCTAATAAAAGCAATACTACAGCAATGTTGCAATTACATCAAGGTTAATACTTCACTACTAGTCACTTTCATACACCAAAATTCCTGCATCATATAGGGGTTGTCGCGACCCTGCAATTGAAAACAGATATAAAATTACACTACTAATCAGGGTTAATACTTCACTACTAATTACATGATCTGATAATCACTTTCACACACCAAAATTCCTGCAATTAAAAACAGAAAACTACAGGATAATTCCAAAACATTCTCTTGAAATCTGCACATCATATATCCTTCAACCAAGCACATTCTTTAGGTTTATAGGAACAAGAGGAGCTTCAGCCACAGTCTTCTCAACCAAGAACTTAGTTTGTTCAGCCAATCTGTAATCAAGATCATGCAACTGTGAAACAAGAACAGATTTCGACATCTCAAGTCCTTTTATATAATGTATCTGCTGCTGTCCATAATGTATTGCCATAGCCTTTTGTGTGAAGGGAAATAGCCAATCCAATCTAAAACGCGCACCCTGTAAAAAACACATGGTTGAATCTAAGTATTGAGCTTGAGCAACGTTCATGGACATTCCTGATTCGCTTTGAAGAAGAAGGATAACATTTGCTAGTGAGTCTAAGGCCTGTGATATCATGCCATTATTCTGCAGTACATGTCCTTGTATTATGTTCCCATGTTTGTGCCATATTTTCTTCAGTATTGGGACCGAATGAGGGCTCACATTAAATCCCAGGAATTTCGCCTGTGAAACACCATTTTGAACAACCTGCAAAAATGATGAACAGAAACTTAAAGAAGATGACTTCACTAACAGTCTGAATACCAATTTTTGTTTCTTTTTTTTTGGCTTATGAAAGAACCAACTTATTTACCTTAGGAAATGTGGTGCCGACTTGAACATAAGGGATACCGTCTACTTGTATTAAGGTGGGGAGGTTTTCTACATACCATATGGGTTGTTGATTGATTTCACCCGGATAACCACTTTGTACCTCTTCTTCTTCCTCCACCTCCTCCTCCTCCTCCTCCTCCTCCTCCTCTTCCTCTTCCTCTTCCTCTTCCTCTTCCTCCTCTTCCTCTTGATTGATTTCACCATGATAACAACTTTGTACCTCTTCTTCTCCCTCCTCTCCCTCTTCTTCTCCCTCTTCTTCTTCGTCTTCTTCTTCATCCATCTCCTCTTCCTCTTCCTCCTCCTCGGAAGAGCTTTCAAACATACAACACAATTTCCAAGTAAGAAAGACTTGAACCTTAAACATTAGATATTTAAAATCATTTCAATTTATTAGTACTATTAATTATGAGTAATTCCAAAACAATAACTGTGATTGATGAATAATATAGAACACATGGCATATATGTAAACAAATACACTTTCAAAATAATACATTTAAACTCAATTTTTATTTATTGAAGCTCAAATTGTTTCATTTAATTCATTATTCACAAATCACAGTTATTGATAAATACATCTCCATATTGTTACTACTACAACTTGCAAAAAAAAAAAACATTTTCTTGTTAATTTAAGAAGTGCTACACTCATAACAATTCCCATATGTTCTTAAAACCGGTTAAAATTTGATACTCTTGATAAATAAACAGTTAAGGAAGACTGCCTGAAAATGTGAAATCAAAATTAGAACCTAGCACATCATACCTTGTGGCAAATCCAGTATCCGGCTTTCGCGAAAGCCAAGCTGGTGGTGGCCAGAATACCTCAGAATAACTCGGAGAAGACGCTGCAGGCAAACCATAGCCACTAACTCCAGCACATCCATCATCAAAGTGGAAAATACCAACATCAAGTTCATCATCATAGTACTTCCCAAAAACCTTAATATCAAGACTAGGACCATCATATTGAGGGAAACTATTTTTGTAGAACACAATCGAATTTCCTCTCCAACCAGGAAAATCATTTCTATCCCCAAAGAAACAACCATCCAATGTTACAAAAAGTAAACGACCATCAAATACTTTATCAACATTTTTTACTCTTTCCCATTCCCCCACCTCTTCTTGCATCCTATAGACTTCAAAATCGATACTAACACCACAATCTTGGTTTCTGTAAACTACATAGAGTTCACCTAAAAGTACTACCAGAAGTTTCTTTTTATCAGTTGAAAAACCCTTTCCTAATGTGTTACTTATAATCTCCAACATCTTTGGAGAATGATAGTCTGTACAATACAATCTTCCTCGTCGATCAACAGCATAAACCCTACCATTAAACTCCAAGATATCATCAAACTTCCTACATTTGGGACTCAGATGCTTTTCTACCTCATTGTTAAGCCTAATTGCAGATAAGTTTCCATTATCATACAACACCATAGCAGTACAGTTATTGATAGTGGGGTTGTTTTTACACTTAGGATCTACAAATAAAACCACTTTATTTGTACAATATGTAAAATGTTTCTTCTCAAACATGTCCCTAGGTCTATCTGCTAGCCTTAAAGTGCAGAATCTACCCATTTCAGTCACTTTTAAACCAGACAATTGCAAATGTTTAGGGAAATTATCCGGTAATTTTTCGATGTTGATTCGAGAAAGGGGTTTTCGAAGGTAGAATTTACCTGGGTTTAACTCCTCAACAGTGATTAACCAAGGTGGGAGCTCTGGATTTTGAGATGATTTGAGGAGATAAACAGAGCTTGGTACTATCATCAAGGAGTTTCCTGTAATTTCAATATACCCTATGGATGATCTGTTCTTGCCTAGGAGAGGAGGGGTTGGGGTTGAGATTTTGTGAGGTAAGAGAGAGGATAAGAGGTTTTTACGACGGAGGAGGGTGATCGGAGCTGACCGCCGCCATGTCTTGCAGACTGCCCGGAATTTGCGGAATTCAGATTGCGTTTCCAGGCGTCCGGCGATGTCTGAAAGCAGCTCCGGCGGCATGTCCGACCAAGAAGTTTTCCGACGGTTCATTTTCTGAAAACTGTTTCTTGGAAATTTGGAATGAGCAGTAAAATTAAAGTTTTTCTGAACTTTAAGATAGAGAAAAATATGACTTTATAGTTAAAATAATTTGGCGCCAACATATTTCGCGGTAAAAGAGAACTAACATTTTTACCGCGCAAAAGTTTAGAGCTTTGTAAGAAATTTGGCGCCAAAAGGTGAAAAGACATCCAATATAAGTCCGTATAAGTTTTCTTCTTTGTTTTAATTGGCAGAAAGTTTTTTTTAATTTTTTTGGTAAGTCTTGTCTGTCAGAATCGAGAGCTAGCCTTACTATTTACAGCAATTCCCTACCTCGGTTTCCTAAAAGTGATTTTATGATTACTCGCTCCGTCGATAAAATATTGCATTATAATTAAAATTTATTTTATTAAAAATTTGGTATAAAATATACACATGATTTGGTAAATTAGGCTTAAGAGTTAAGAAGATTGAGATAGAGAGAATAACTAGCAAAATCTACCATTTAAGATATGAAACAAACTTGAAGGAACATTCCGAAATAGATTATGGGGTAACTTTTTTGGAGCGGAATGAGTATTGTTGTTGCGGGAAAATTTGTCAATCACTCTCTCCGTCCTAAAAGATCGTCCTATTTGACTTTCAGGGCCAGCTAAAGGTTGGACATCCCTATAGCACCGGGCCACACAATTTTGGAGGCCAAAAAAAAAATTATATTGAATTGGTTACACCCCGGCCCTAAGAACAAATATTATTTATTTATCAGCTACTTTGTTATGCATTGTGTAATTTTTGTCTAGTTGGTAAGGACTATTAAGTGTGGTAGTAAAAACCAGGGCTCGATTCATTCTCCATCAATTTTCTCAAACCATCACACATAAAACGTTAAACCATATTATTAATTTGACTCTATATTTTGTATAATAAAATAATATTAATATAATAATTATGTGTTTTACATTAAATAATTGCCGGTACAAATTTATAGGGGACCAATATCTATATTTTAGCATAGGGCCTCAAAATTACCGGAGGCAGCATGCTTGACTTTTCATGGTCTCCAAAATACGATTCGTACGTAATATCTTTAATTCTACAAGCGTAAAAATTAGAAAATGTACATATTTCAAAATTATATATTGAAACGAATTTAGCAACACAACAAATGACTTTATTATTTCTTACAAGCTAATGAAAATCATGGTCAAAGTTTTCAAAGTTTGACCCAAACATTACAATGGAACAATCTTTTAGGCACGAACAAAGTATTATCTAACTTATTAATTAATTTGTCAATTACTAGTTTTCTAACAAGTGAAGTCAATTGCTACCTAATCCATTTTCTTGCCAACTAGTCGATTAATGACATCATAGTTACCCCTAAACATACTTAAATCACCAATTGTGTTTTCAATTTTCGAATTATAATTCACCAATAAACTTGGATAATGCATGGATACAATGCATATTAAGTTTATAAAAATGTCACATGAAGTTTAATTAATTTGATTCAACATAGCCCAAACAAGAATAAACCTCGAGAATAACAATACCTATTCAGGTTCATGCTAGAAACATATTTGTTCACGTAAGATGTCTTTGATACATGTTATGCGTGAATAATATGATTTTAAGTCACAGTTCACTTTTAAAATCGAAAGGCTATTATATATGATTCAAAAAATGGTTACTAAGTCTAAGAATTTTAGTATTTAATTTATTATAGTCACTATATGAGCAATAAATATGTCTCTATTTGTGTAAAAGGGTGTTAGGAAACTATTGTTTTTGGTCCACATTAATATTATAAGAGCTGTCAAAATTTGACCCGACCCGAAAAACCGACCTGAACCGACCTGTATTTTTAAGGACCCGGACCCGACTCGAGACCCGATATTTTGTTAAAATAAGAAACCTGTAACCCGACCGTATCCAACCCGTTAAAACCGACGACCGATTTCAACCCGCTAATGCATGACCCGGACCCGAACCTGACACCCGACCGAAATATAACCGTTAACAAAATTGAGTGAGCTTCCCGACCGAATAATGACCCGAACCCGATTCAACACCCGACCCGATGTCCAACCGAAACCGATTATAACCCGGTGAAACCTGTTATTGACTCAATCGTGACAAACCGTTACCTGAATTTACGCGACATGTTGACAACCCGATTTGTCATTGACTAATTAAACAATAACTTAAATCAAGTTAATATTATTTTTTATAATTACCTAATCTAGAACAATTGAAAAACGTTAAACCAAATTTAACCAAATTTATAATAGTTAATTATAAGGTTAAAACTTGACTAGACCTGATAGCTATCTCACCCGGTCTTAACCCGTGCACGATAGTGAACCCGACCTGACTTTTAACCGACCCGGTAATTATCCGATCCAAACTTGACCCGACTCGTTAAGACTCGAACCCGTAATTATACCCGACTAGAAAAAGACCTGACCCAAACCCGAACCGAACCCGATTTATACCGAAATGAAAAAATAACCCGACATGACCCGACAAATTTTCAACCTGACCGAACCCGACCTGAACCCGACCTGCACCCGATGATAAAATGACCGGACACGACCCGACCAGATCATGACCCGAGACCCGAGATGACCAGACCCGGACCCGACTCGAGTAACCGTTTTGACAGCTCTCGTCCACGCAAGAGAAATCCACTATTTTAATTCATTTTTCGGCTAATTTGTCGATTGATGACATTATATCCCTAAATATACTTAGATTATTTTAATAAATTAATAAAATTAATTCACCCAAAAATTAAAATATAAACCAAATAAAAATTAAAAGTTTAATTTCGGTAATTAATTTCTCTGGTTAATTTATTTGGTGATTAAATTATTATGTTTTGGTAATTAAATTATTTTTACTTTTTTTTAAATGATTTAAATATAATTAGGATTAATTGTGATGTCATCATTAATCAATTGGCGGAAAAATTGGTTAAGGTAGGTCTTACAAAAAAAATCACATTGGTGTCATATTAGTTAATCACTGGAACTAATTAGTTAAATATTGAAACCAAATAGTTAAGCAATAAAACTAATTGGTTAAACACTAGAACTAGTTAGTTAAGCAGTGGAACCAATCAGTTAACCAATCAAAGTGATCTTTCCGATAAGACGGTCTTACACAAAAATTACCGCAAAGCATATCTTATTAAAATTTAGGTAATAATCGACATTCGACATCCTTTCTAATAAGTTAAATAGTGATTGACAAATTTTTATACCATATGTAGTTAACGCATGGCCTCTAAATTGCCGGATATCGACGCCCTACCTACTCGTATCATTCGTGCAAGTACAAGGACTACTCTTTACAAGATGTCCCCGAAGAAATCTAAAGCGTACATTTGAACCAGAACTTCCATAGACCTTCCATCGAAAAAGCCTCTTATAACGTTTTTTACAAACGAGGGCGGCGTGCTTCATATCAGATATGTTTTTACAAAAACATACACCCCACTAAACAACAAAATAGGATAAGACAAACATTAAAACAAGTGCCATTTTTCAAAAAACAGATGTCATTTTGAAAAAATGGATGCCATTTTATAAAAAATCATGTCATTTTTCAAAAACGGATGTCATTATCCAAAAAATTTAATTTTTTCCTTTACCGTTTGTCTTTTATTTTGTCGTTTAGTGAGTGATATATTTTTTTAAAAACATATCTGATATGGATTTATACTTCCTCGTTTTAATTCCAATGTATTTTGGTAAGGGTGTATTGGCGTGCGAGTTATATAATACTCCGTAGGTGACACTAACAATTACTTCAAATGTTCAATTATCATCCTTTAAAGAATTTACCAACTAAAGTAGATTATATCCACTTTGATTAGTAATAAGATGGAATCGAGAGATCGTTAAGATTATAATATATCAAAAGATCTTGCGCGCACAAGATGTACAATAAATTTATTGTACATCAAGATAACTTTTATCCATTTTTCTGTAACTTTGACATAGTTTTGATTAACTTTTGTATTAGTAAAAAAGAAGTTGATAGATAAACATTTTACAGAGTAAAATGATTAATTTTATACATTACTAGTGATTTTGAAGAAATAAGTTTTACTAAAATGAAAAGATTTATCACTAAAAAATACGAAGTAGATAGCTTTTACATATATAAGCTTAGCTTTTAAGCATTTTGAGTTAACTTTTACTCCGGTGTACAATATTTATTGTACACCCTTTGTAAATAAGAATTTGTGATAACATATTATCTTCTTCGTAGTATTATATAAAACAAAAACAACTTATCGTATATTACTACTCCTTATATACTACTTCTTCGGAGTATGAGCAGAGCTTAGCATACGTTTAAACATTGGCGTATGTAATGACTTGATATATTTATCTGAATATGTGTTATATCATTTTTATCTTTAATTACATAATATTAAAAATTATAACATTTTAATATTGTTAAATTATTTATTTAGACGAATCAAACAAGATCTTACAAGAATATGTATTTTCTTATATATTTAAAAAGATTTAGAAGATTCTCATTTAGGTTTTTTTAACACTATTCACAGTTGAATTCAACTGTGAATAGTGTCAACAACCTAAATGAGAACATCATTGTGGAACGGATGGAATATCAACTACTACCTAAAAAATTAATATGTCAATTAAATTGTCTAAAACTATGTGTCAGTCAATCCGGAACGAGTATTGAGGGACGGAGGGAGTACTTGTACTCCCTTCGTTCTTGAATGTTAGTCACTTCTCCTAATTGAGTTGTTCTTTTTTTATTAGTCTTTCTTGGATTCTTTTCTTATTTGTCCAATATGTATTCCTTTTATACTTTCATAAATATGTGAAAAATCTGGAGTACTTGCTAACTCTCAAGTAACGTTTATCCCTATTAAATCCTACAATTATTTCCATCTCTTATCCACATGAGTTATAATCTATTGAAATTCATGTGATAATTGTACTTTTGTTTAATTGTGTTAGATACCAAAATAAACTAACATTCAAGAACGGAGGAAGTAGTTATTTGTTGTAAGAAATTTTTATTAGTTAAGTTATTTATTATGGTGACAATTAGAAGTAGAAAAACAAAAGTAACATAATTTAGAGTGAAAATCATACAAGTAGAGATATAATAAATTAAACTAGTTGAAAAAACGTTCATACATAAACGTGTAGCATTTAAAAAGGGTAACATGCAAGTGTAACACTAAAAACATAGAGTATATCTAAATAATTTTATAAAATTCACTATTTGATTTTGTATACCGTAAATGATTTTATGTAACTTTTTTTTGAAAATCACTATTCTTTAAAAGATTTCAAACAAAATAAGTTTAGATAAGTTAAGATAATTTGATATACATTCATTTAAGTTAAGACAAAAGGTCTTGCACGCATAACTTTTGTACGCAATTTTTTTATAACTTTTAATATACTTTGATTAACATTTATATCATGAAAAAGTATTGATGGATAAATTTGTTAAAGGTTTAATGGTTACCTTTATACACTATTAGTGATTTTGAAAATAAAAAAAAAATTATTAAAATGAAAAAAATTTATCACTAAAAAATAGATAAGGTTTACATTATATCGTATTAAATTTAAGCATTTTGAGTTAACTTTTACTCCACTCGTAAATATTAATTTGTACACTACTTATAAATAAGATTTTGTACACAACTTATAAATAAAAATATGTGATGTTGAAGGAGAAATGATAAATAAAAAAGTGTGAACCTAAATTGATGGCCTCATTACAAATATCAGTCCATTATTAACACAAAAAGTAGTCGTTTGCAAAAGAAATAACCCAAGGTTAAATAATGTAATAAAAACATAAAACATATGGATAACTATAAGTAAGAAAACGTATAAAATTTATTAAGTGCACACCACTATTAAATAAGAATATTTTGTAAAGTGAAGATAAATTAAGAAAAAATAAGTTCAGAAAATATATTTTTTTCATACATTTTCATACACAAATAAGCTTTTTTTTTTTCAAGACAAACTAATTTTTTGTCCTGAATAAATAAGTAAAGATAGGTTAAGATAAGTTCAAATGATAAAAAATCAGACAAAATAATTCTAATAAAATGGAGTCCGGTTTAATTTTTATAGAAAAAAATGAACTTCCCCATATTACTTCCGTAACAAACTTGCGAATTTGTAACACAAAAAAAAATCAAAAAATTAAAACCGAATAACAAACTTGCGAATTTGTAGCACCAAAATTTTTCAAACAATTAAAACTCAAATTGAATTCGTGAAATCCCAAATAATAAAAGTGTCTTTCTTCATTTTCATCGTCAAATCAACCGTAATAGATGATAGACTACGAGCAATGCGATTAGAAGCTATAATCGACATTGTTTATTCATCATGTTCCAGTGAAGACATTGTAAATTCAATTTTGATGTCACCTCTCGCAAATTAATTACCCGAAAACAAAAATTAATCATACCGTCGGCGTCGGCGTCGGCGTAACTCTACCAACTCATTTCGATTATTACACCGATTCTATTGCCGCTTACTCCACTAAGTTGCGCCCTTTCACACATAGACATCATTTTTTTTCCTTTTTGAAGTGAGCGGAATTTATTTTAGGGTTTTGATGAAAATAGGATGTGAAAAAGAGTTTAAATTATGGATAAATAAGTATGATTGAGGTTTTATGTTTATTAAATGAATATTTGTTCCAAAATTATCATTTTTCATGTGATCGGTTCAATTTATACTTTGTAAATAATTTCATTTATTTTGTTACCTTTTCGTAAATAATTTTAAGTAATGGTTACTGACTTATTGCCTCTATTTTTTATAGTGTTACATTTGAACTGGCACATAATTTTTTAAGAATGTTAAGCTGAATTTGTTAAAATAATACCCAAGTGAGATTGTGAGATATGGATTAATTATTTATTATAATGCATTGATAATAGTTAAATTATGTATTGTTAGGAAAATATGGTGTGAGCATACATGGATAACCATTAGAAATAGGCAAAAAAAAAAAAAAAAAAAAAAAAGAGGAGAGAGCATCATGTGAGGAGAATGAAATATTTCCTCTGTTTAGACATACTCGCAACGTTTGGATTTTATACACTATTCACATATTCTGCTTTGACTATTGTTAGTGATATATATATAAATATATATAACATATAAGTACTATTAAATAACATATTCATATATTCTACTTTGACTATAGTTAGTGATGTACTAGTTATTTATTTAACTACTAATCTATATAGTGTACTAAAAGAGGGGAAATCAATGTGGTGATGACAAATGTCACTCATTGATTGGCCTCTCTTTTAATTTTAAAAAATAAATATTAGTCTAAATTTATTTTGTCTTATCAAGAAAAAATCAGAGAAGATATTATTGATTGCCATTATAAAACTTAAAGATTTTTTGAATATTCCGTTCTTAAATATTCATATATTATGCTAAATATTATTTCCTAAACCTAAAAAAACTGATTATATGTTATTTAATTAAAAAATATTCATGTCATTATATTATTTTGACTTAGCTATGTAAAATATATGGACATATATTTATGCAGGTAATCAGAAGCTTAAGTAATTATTGCATGAATGTTTCGATTATCTACGCTATTATATACTACGTAATAAATTATGGAAATTAGCTTGCAAAGAATAAAATGCTAATATGTTCCTTGATTAGTTAAGCTGTGAAATTGGAAATTACAATATTGGCGAACAATTGTTTTTTTAATGTCATTTATCATATATAATAAGATAAAACAATGGTTTCCAATATATATAATTAATATAAGTAATATTAATTTAGTAATCGAATTATGTCATAGTCATACGTACATAGTAGATTTTTGGTGTAGTATTCCGTATTCGTATATGGTGAATTGTGAATTGTGATCAATGTTAATCATCATGTACTATTAACCATCTAAACATGCATATTTAGGGCATTTATATGTGTAAATTTGCAATCATGACATACATTGCCAATAGTATGTGTAATTAAGATCTTTTTTTTACATAAGCTAAGTGTGTAATTAATATCAAACTATATAAAAAGTAAAATATTTTCTAAAATGATAATTCATATTGCCGTAATAATCATGATCATCTTAAAGTATTCGCACGACTATTTTATAAAATTTGCTTAGCTTGCCCATATGACTATCTAAAGATATTTGAATTACCAAATAATACTTAGTTTTGTATGGCTATCTACACCATTTACCAATATCATCAAATATTGACCTCTATTCTGTAAGGGAAGATGAGATGATTTGGTGTCCATGTAAAAAGATTAAAATGCACCATTAAGTTACTAATTAAACTACATTACCTCTATTATAAATAACAAAATGACTTATATCAAGAAAACAAATAAGCATGTCGACAATATAAAGAGGAAAATAATCAATAAAACTTACCAAACCCCCCCCCCCCCCCCCCCCACATAAAAAAATTAGAGTAATATCAAATGTTGAAATTAAATTCTTTGATTGATTTTGTCATTTTGTATACCATACATTAAAGCATAGCAGATGCCATTAAAATCTTAGCTCAAAAAGCAATGCACATTCAAAAATCAACACAAACTCATGAAAATAAGGGCATAAAAATAAATTTTATTTTTTTATTCCTTTCAAATTATACTAAATTATTTTATGTATTTAATTTAATTGAAACATCTTTTATTTCATCTCAATTGCACTTATTAATTTGTTGACAAAAGTTGATAAAACTAATACGTATTACATTTTTTTAATTCCAAAACATGGTAAAACTAATTATTTAAGGGTCAAAATTACAATGTAAATAATTAAGGGAATAAAATACTTAGTTTATCCCTCAATTTCTGCAATTTAGTACCAACAATAAATTTCAAAGGACACGCAATTTGTTACAAAACCAAAAATACAAGAACCTAACATGTATGGACTCAAGTAAATTTTGAATTGACTATTAGTTGTAATTGAATGTGAATGAAGCTAATTAAGAAAATAGTTGATTATAAATTTTATTCAATAAAATTTTAATTTCAAACAAAATCATATTAAGAAGTAATTATTTATTTAAGGATGAATTGAAAATTTAGAAAAATAAGAAATTAAGAAAATAATCAATAAAAATAATTTATGATAAAATTTTATGAAAAAAACATAGATTAAAATTAATGTTGAGATTCCTCTCAAATCAAAATAATTAGTCAAAATCGCGAGGCTGGCAAAAAATGGTGGTAGTACTATAATAAAATTATTATATTATTAATAAGTTTGCACAACATAAATATTTTGAATATGTTATGTAAAGGATTGCAATATGTTATGCATGCATCACACTTTATGGTCGTGCGAGTTTGGTTTTAGGTTGGGCCGACGACGAAGATAGACATAGATGATTGACTAATATTGACTAATAAATAGAGATTTTGTGTTGATGAGCGGGTTTGAGGATATCGATTATCTACCCACCTTGGAGATGGAGTGAGTTTAAATTTATTGGATTTGAATACACTCACTAAATCCTAATCATGTATGTCACTTTTTAAATAATTTTATCAACACAATCAATTTTAATACCCCGTAATAAACTTATGTCAATATATTCAAAAGTTAGCTGAAAAATAAAGTAAATTATCTACCGAATATAGGGATGTTAGATTGTTTGCGGGGCAGGTTCTTTTGGAGACCCTCACGCGGATTCATCTAATGGTCGAGCAGGGATGGAAGAAAGTTTGATGGGTGATGTGGTTAAAAAATGTATGATCCATGCGGGTGATGAAGCAGTGATGGATTTTAGATTGGACCCGCCTTCCTTGATTATCCTTCATCTAATTCATTGTAAATATATCAACATTTTTTTACACTCCTTTGATTCCGATTTAATCGTCACACTTTCTTTTTTCGACCGCCAATTTAATTTTCATATTTCCTTTATGATATGAACTCACTAATATATTACATCTCTCTTTTCACTATCAAAATTTAAGATCTCACTTATTCTCTCATTCACTTTAACTACTTTTGTGTTTAAACTAGTGTGTGGCCCGGGCGTTGCCCGGGTTTTGACTTTTATTCGTCTTTATTTGTTGTAAATACGTGTTCGTGTAAATGGTGTCGTTATAGAATTATGGGGTTACACACAAGATTAGCGCCCGATTAACAACCTTTTAAAGTTGAAACTCCATGTTCTATTACCCCAAGTACATGTAATATGTTCTATAATTTATTCAACCACTTACTCGTTATATATTACATTCTATTACCCATAGTTTTTTTTTTAAGCTTAATCTAGAAAAGTAATAACTGTACATTTATAAATTAAGTAATCATTCCCCTTTTTTGCATTCACTTCTTTTCAATTTGTCATTTATTGTAAAAAGAACATAAATGTTTATATAGAAATATATAACATAAGTTGTAGTTGGTTAAGATGGTTGGATGTTGAACTTTTAACAAAGGGGTCTAGTGTTCGATCCTTACTACATGTTTTTTGGTTGTCAATGACATGTCATGATGCGGTGACGTGGCGTAATAAGACGAGGTATATGTGACACGTATACGTTCTTAAAAACGCCTTTTAATATATTAGTATAGATATAATAGATAAGCCAAAATCTACTTATCGTATAAAACTCCGTGAAAACTTAATGTGACGATTAAATTGGGAGGGGTAGAATATATCCTGCACATTATGTAGTATAACGTTTTGTTTATTTACTCTAATTAATCAGATAAACAAATTGTCGAATTCTCTGGAACAAAATTATAAAATTCAAAACACTCTTGCCGAAAAAAATAGGTGAGTCTAGGGGAGGGTTTGAGGCGGATGTGGATACACGGGTGGGTGGTGGAGCAGATAGGGATTTTGTTTTTTACCCCTCGAGACGAGGATGGGGAGGGGTGGCTATCGTTCCTATCACTGGTGGTGGCGGGGAAGGGGATGAAAATTTTTAGACGGTAAGATGTTTATTTACTCAATTACTCTAATTAATCAGATAACCAAATTGTCGAATTCTCTAGAAAAAAGATTTAAAATTCAAAACACTCTTACCGAAAAAATAGGTGAGTCTAGGGGAGGGTTTGAGGCGGATGTGGATACACGGGTGGGTGGTGGAGCAGAGAGAGATTTTGTTTTTTACCCCTCGAGACGAGGATGGGGAGGGTTGGCTATCGTTCCTATCACTGGTGGTGGCGGGGGAGGGGATGAAATTTTTTAGACGGTAAGATATAAAGGTCGCGACCCGTCTCAACGTCATCTCTAGATAAATAAAGTAAATGGCGGGTTATGTGTTAAGTGGTTGGATAATGAGGCAGATGAGACGAGTAGTAAGGTAGATATAACTATTGATGGGAATGGTGGATTAAAATAAATTTAATTTTGATAGAGGTGATGAATGATGATGAATATAATTTTGTCCATGTACCCTTTTTTGTTTTATTTTTTTAATAAATAAGACAACAGACAGGTTAACAACAAAATTATCTATCATTAATTTTAATCAGCAGAATATCTATGACCTCTATTATGATGATTATTATCTACCACTATAGTTTAGATTTCATATAAATTTATATTTAGATTACAAACCGTGCATCGCACGGGTACTATACTACTCCCTCTGTCCCATAATTATAGTCCCGTTTGATAAAAAACACGGGTTTTAAGAAAAATGGAATATAGTACATGAAAAAGTAGAATAACGTACAAATGATGATTGAATTTATGGAAAAGTGGAATAAAGTACATGTGAAAAAAAAATATAGTACATACGAAAGTGGAATATAGTACATGGGTGGGGTTTTCAATATATTTTTAATTAATATAGTACACGAGAAAGTAAGGACCTTTGTAGCCAAAATTAGAAACAGGACTATAATTTTAGGACGCCCGATTTAAAAAAAAAGGACTATAATTTTGAGACGGAGAGAGTAGTAAATAACTATAAGTAGTACAAAGTATGAATTGTAAGAGGTGACCAAAAATCTAAGTTTTGTTATTATTTTAGGGAAACTATTTAAAATTTATTGCTATGTATGTGACAATAACATACATTTTTTGACCAAAAATTTAAAATAACACGGAGTAATAATCTTGAACTCCTGACCAAACATGAAACACATAATCCCGAAAATTCCAAAACGGTGTTGATCGATCCTTGGTCAAAATTCTAGTCAAACATTGTTTTACAAACTCTACCACCCTCAACTCATCCTATATATTGGCGCTGAAATTTAATTATAACTCTAAAATTTCAGATTTTGGGTCCAAAAAAGAGGACCTTAAACGGATTGGGCTATGATTTTTAGGCTTTATTTGACAACATTAGCTGAAACGGATTAGATAGCTGAATGGGTAAGATAGCACCTTAAATCGATAAGGTACTGAAACTGATAAGGTAATTGTTTGCATTAAATGTTTGATAAAATATTTATTAAGCAACTGAAATTTTTAAGTAATTTTTATTAATATATACATATCTAAATATTTCATTATAAGTATAGTTACAAATAAAATATTCAACCCCAATTAACTCCTAATTTTTTTTGCGTAATACTGTATTGAAATTTTATAATGGAAACATCTATACAAATGTAAAAAGTTTAAAATAAGCCCAACCCTTTGTAAAAAAAAATTAATATAAGCCCACCCCTTTGTAAAAGAAATAAATCCCTAATAAGGACCATTTACAAAAAGTATCCCCTGCCAGTGGATTGTATTTTTTAATCCACCGGCATGATAAAATTATGAGTTTGGTAGGTGCACGAGAAAATTACCTTGAGATTGAGGCTAGCAGCCAACTATAATTGCTGCAAATCCGTGAGTTTTTCTTTTCGTCTCGATCTTATGCAAAGCATAGGACATCAACACTAGGGGTTGTTAATGAGCCGAGCCGATACCGAACTTAGTGAGGCTCGGCTCGAGCTCAATATTGCTAACCTTTGACTCGGCTCGAGCTCGAAGTTCGACGAGCCTTAGAAATTGAGCTCGAGCTCGGGCTCGAAACTAGGCTCGATTCGGCTTGAGCTCGAAAAGTTTAACGAGCCTTGGCAAATAAGCTCGTAAATTTTAAACGAGGCTCCATATTTGATTACCTTTGTAGGGCCCAATTTAAAAATTAGCTTCAAGGCCAACCAGATCCAAAATATTAAACCTTTGTAGGGCCCAATTTTGGTAACATTTGATGCCCATATTCAGCTCACCTACGTGCCTACTAGGAAATTGTTTTTATAGCTGATTCTAGTTGGATGTTTATTTGTCTTTGTCGATGTGGGAGAATGAAAGTTTTCAAAAAACAAAAGTGGTATATAGCAAGCTCAAACAGGAACTTTCTTCCCTTTCCTTTATTTCGTCTGCCCCTTCCCTTATTCCCTAAGGTTTCTCCATAGTTGATGGCCTTACTGCTAAGTTCTAGAATAATCCATATCAGATGTATTTTCTTATGTAGTAATAATGTATGCATTAGTATGATAATCATAAAACCCAAAAAAATCTATGTTAAAAGATAATTAGGAAATACAATTCAAATCGCCAAAAAAATTAGGCAAAATTGAAGACATTAAAGATGAAGAAAACAATCAAACATACTAATAGGAGCAAAAGGAAGCAAACGATCCAAACAATGTAACTCACAATTCTTACTTGAGTTATTTGACGAGTTTCGAGTTGCCGAAAAACGAATTATGAGTGCATAAATGGCGAGAGTACTTATGGTGACGAGAGAAATGCAATGATGAAGAGGTATGGGATAAAGAGATCTATGATAAGATGTACTTTCAGTTTTTATTTTATATATCCTTGAAAGTTGGTAACTCAAAGAAGCCCAAGGTAAAGAACAATCTAAAAGGCCCAAATAAAGAATGATTAGTACAATATGGGTAAATTTATATGCATCTCAATCTTTCATTATGTTAGCTATCAACCAATATGGGACTCAAAACTAGTCTCACGTAGTAAAAATTATTACTATGAAAAGATTCGAGCTTGTTCACGAGCTTTCGAGCCGAGCCTAGGATAGCTCAAGCTTGGTTCGTTAAGATCTCGAGCCGAACTCGAACTCGAGTCGAGCCCGCTCGAGCCGAGCTTTGACCGAGCTTTAGCGAGCCGAATACCGAGTAGTTCACGAGAAGGCTCGACTCATTAACACCCCTAATCAACACAATGGGACAACATATGTGGTGCAAGGATTATCAGGGTTGTCGAGCGATCAGGTGCAACAGATTATGGAGATTCTATCTAAGCCTAAACCTAAATTGCAGAGTAATATAGACTTAAGATGGATTGTTGACACTGACGCTTCGGATCATGTGACGGGTAATCTTTCAATATTGAGAAATATCACCACATCTGGAAATTGCCCGGTAGTGTTACCGGACAGTCCGAAGAAGAATTCAAATCAATATGGCTCTGTGACATTGGAGGGTGGGTTAATTCTTGACAACGTTTTATTCGTGCCTAAATTAAACTGCAATTTAATTTTTGTGACTCAATTAAGTGACGAATTAAATTATTCTGCTCAATTTACTAACAAAATGTGTGTGATTCAGGATCATTTGACTAGGACGGTGATTGGCGTGGGTGACAGACAGGAAGGACTATATTTTTTCCGGGGAGTTCCGCAAGGGAGGGTGTTAGCAGTGCAATATGTGGTTGACTTATGGCATCAACGAATGGTACATCCGTCAGAGAAGATATTACAACTACTTCCCTCTGTGAGTAATAGTAGTAGGAAAAATAATACAATTTATGATGTATGTCCGCGTGCAAAGCAATGTAGAGAGAGCTTTCCAGTTAGTGATAATCATGCTAGTCGAATGTTTGAATTAGTGCATATTGATTTATGGGGTCTTTACAAAACTCTGTCATCATGTGGAGCGAAATATTTTTTGACAATTGTTGGTGATTTTTCAAGAAGTGTGGATTTATTTAATTAGCAACAAAAACAGAAGTTGAGTCAATGTTTCTTCATTTTGTTGCTAAATGTTAATTTAATCAAGTCATCAAAGTTGTTTGGAGTGACAATGGTACGAAATTCAATTGTTTGCAAGGATATTTCTTTAGGCATGACATGTTGTTTGAATCGCCGTGTGTTGGGACGTCTCAACAAAATGGGAGAGCGGAGAGAAAGCATCAACATATTTTGAATGTGGGGAGGGCGTTACGTTTTCAGGTAAATTTGCCTAAGAAATTTTGGGGCAAATGTGTTATGACCGCTTGTTATCTCATTAACCGTACACCTACCCCTATACTTGGAAATAAAACTCCTTATGAAATGTTGTTTGGAAAAATGCCTTCCTATGCACCTATACGTGTTTTTTTATTGTTTGTGTTATGCGCATAATCAACGGAGTAAGGAGATAAATTTGACTCACGACGTAAAAAATGTGCGTTTCTTGGGTATCCTTGGGCAAAAAGGGTGGAAGTTGTACGACTTAGAGACACGAGATTTCTTTGTTTCACGAGATGTGAAATTTCATGAACAATCATTTCCATTTGCGCCCGTGGCGAAAATGACTACAGTTATCCTCAACACTACCCAATTCAACATTTCGGTAAAATTGGTCTGAATATGATGTCATATGACTCATATTGTGTCCATATATTAGCGATAATTTGCTCCAAATTCGTCGGCTTAAGAGAATTATCAATAACTTAGGTTATGAAATTAAGGCAAATTTGCCAAAAAAACATTTTATAATTCAACTTTAATTTTAAGAGAAACAACCTTATAAAAATTATCCGGAAAATTCTAAACTTTTTTTAAAAAAATTCTTTGCGAGAGACAACATTTTTCCAGTATCAGACGTTGACTGCCATTTTCAGACATTGATTGTCACGTATACAACGTAGATTGATTTCGTGCATTTATCCTACTTGCCCGAGGTAATATTCATTGCAATTACGTTGCCGAGATTTGGGTAAGGATATGATATTTGTTCATTTTTCAGTTATTTAGGCAAAATTTTAATACCATGCAGAATACTAAGTAATTATTAGATAAAAAAAACTACCACTAACGTATTAAATAAATATAATTGACAACTAATTTACCATATATACTTCTTAATTAGCTTTGATAAGTTATTTTCTTAATAACGTGAAGGCTAGTGCACTGTCCAACAACGAGTAGAGATAAGTAACAACTTAACAAACATGTCTAAAATCCGTAACAACTACAAAATGTACTCTAGTTTCATTATTCTCAAACCGTCCTTAATCCTTATCATTAAATCATTAATCCTAAAAATGATTGGATTAAATAATTTCTTTCCCTATCTTTTTTTTATCGGATATTTCATGAAATACCTCCGAGTTTTGAAGTAATTCGCCATACGCCCATCAAGTTCCAATAATTAACCAAATACCCCTGACAATTGACTTAATGCCCAAAATACCCTTACTGATAACGGTCCGTTAGTCCGTCGTTAGCCTAGTTTCATAATTCACCAAATGCCCCTTTTTAAAAATTTATTTCACCAAATACCCTTATTCCGAAACATAATTCAC
This sequence comes from Spinacia oleracea, assembly GCF_020520425.1. Lineage (NCBI taxonomy): Eukaryota > Viridiplantae > Streptophyta > Magnoliopsida > Caryophyllales > Amaranthaceae > Spinacia > Spinacia oleracea. Next base: position 5,594,529 of record NC_079491.1, read on the forward strand.
CAAATACCCATAACTTAAAAATACTAAATTTGATGCTCAACTGTTAGGTTTTGTGTTTGAAAATAAGTCGTTTCTTATTGTTTGTTTATGCCTTCTTGATCCACTAAAGTCGTGATAATATCTAAAGACTAATTATGAACAAACGTAGTAAGAAGAGAAAATAATAATGTTGATTGTGTGTTCCACTCAATACAAAGCTACGTAATTTATAGGTATCAAAATAACAATCTAAGCCTAACAATAAGGGAGAAAGATACTTATGAAAAGAATCCAAGCATCAAAGAAAATCAATGTTCTGATTAACGAGTGGGATATCTTGAAATGACAATTTGTACATTAAACCCAAGGCATAATCCAAAGAGAAGCTAGTAAGAAAACTTATTCCTGATTACAGCTACGATGCCAATTATGAGCTTTGGATCTATTGATGTCACAAGGAAATTTGACAAGCATCGACTCATCATACACACTCAACTACTTCAACCCAGGGACGGGAAACACTTGAGGAGAATCTCAGAACCTATTTCGAGCTCCTGTTCTATTATGGTCAGTGGAGGAACCAATCTCACTATTTTTCCTTTTCCAGCAGTTAATATTAACAATTTAACATTCATGAATTCCGACAAGCATCACCTAGCGGGCCAGCTTGTACATCCAACTCTATACCAATAATAAGACCCTGTCCACGAACTTCTTTCACATGTTGGTTGCCTCCCAATTTCTTTGCTAAGAGTTCTCTGAAGTCCTGACCTTTCTTTGCTAAAAGTACTTGCGTGCTCTCCTAAGTCCTAAGTTCTGCATGTCCATCCCAAACCATGACATAAATAGGATTAGCCTTTATTCATTTCAAAATCAAAGTAAGATGCCTTGTATTGACATTCAGTATCAACTTTTTTTTTTCATTTGCTTCAACTCATATTGCATCTTATTGTTTCCCCTGTTTTCAGTACTTTCTTCTTCGTCTAAGCTTCCCCTGTATTGTCCTTAATGTTGATGCCCCCTGTTTTCTTGCTCAACTACTCTCTTGCACCATCTCAGATTATTGCAAGGATCACACTTGTAGTACAACCTTTGTGGATCGAGTGTTGTATCGGAGCTTCGGATGTCAAATTTCCTACCACAATAGCAAAATTTGTTAGACACTTTATATATGTAGACTCATTGTGTGTGGATGATGATTTTGAAACAAAACTCATGACACAAATCTAATGAAATTGGAAAAGCAAAGCAAAACAACATCTAAATTACAAGAAACATTCAGAAAATGGGTTTTTATAGCCAAGTAAGACCAACGGCTACTTTTCAAACGAAAAACTAGCAGTTGGAAGTTTGGAACATCAGAATAACTATTTTTAAGTTTGGGGCATTTGGTGAAGTAAGTTTAATAATAGGGGTATTTTGTGAAATAAATTTAAAAAAAGGGGCATTTGGTGAATTATGAAACTAGGCTAACGACGGACTAACGGACCGTTATCAGTAAGGGTATTGTGGGTATTAAGTCAATTGTCAAGAGTATTTGGTGAATTATTGGAACTTAATGGGCATTTGACGAATTACTTCAAAAATCGGGATGTTTCATGAAATATACGTTTTTTAGTCCTATTCCTATTCCTATTCTATCCTACTACGGATTATAGAATCTATTACTATATACTAAAAGAGACATCAGGAATGACACGTGTCACTTCCTGGTGAAAATTTTCCCTCCAAAAACTCTTTCCTAAAAAAAAACATATTTATTTTATTCTTTTTTATTTTCTCTCATTTTGTATAAATGTTTATATATGGAAAAAAATATAGGATTATGAAATATGCCATTATTAAAATTTTGGTAAAATTTTAGTCAAACTGTCATATCAATAATATAAAATATGGATAATTAAAAAAAATAATCGATTTCCACGTAGATAATTAATTAGGTGCCACGTAGATATTTTAATTAAATAATTACTAATATATACAACTCCGTCTAAAATCAAACAATCTAATAATTAAAAAATAAATCTAAAATAAAATTCATCCAAAATGAAACAATAATCTAAAATAAAATAAATAAAATTCAATTTAAAATCAAACATTAATCCAATATTAGAGCGCCTCATAGAAAAATCTAATGGTTTCGTCCAATGAAAAATAAGATTTCAAAATTAATTTTGAATTAAAAAAGTCGAGTGCCACGTAAAGAAATGATTAACTCTCACGTAGATATTTTTTATTAATTATTTATTAATGTTACGCATATACAATTTCATCAAAAAACAAACACTTTCATAATAAAAAAAATCTAAAATGAAATTCAATGCAAAATAAAAAACTAACCTAATCTAATATATATATATATATATAAAGAGGACTTTTTTGGAGAGCATTCGGAGCGCCACGTAGGAATGTCTAGTCACAAAATCATTATTAATATATTTTAATTAATTAAAAAAAAAGATAAATTAAAACAAAATCATTATTAATATATTTTAATTAATTAAAAAAAAGGATAAATTAAAATTTCCATTGGATCAAAGTTTCCGTTGGAATGTTAGGTATCAAAATCTTACTTTGTGTTAAGAATCCTAACACCATAAGAGTGCTAACACCTAAAAATTTCGTTAGAAGGTTATTTACATTTACATTAGAATTTTATTTACATTATAATTCTACTTGGATTAAAATATAATCATTATTAATATATTTTAATTAATTAAAAAAAAAAGATAGATACATAATATGATAAAGATAGATTTCAACAAAAAATTATCTTACTTTTCTTTTACCTTTTTGTATATATATACATATAAGCTCATGGCTACCAAAAATCCTACTTCAACAATCCACAAAAACTCACGGTTGATGGTATAATTTTAGTTAATTAGGTCCGTGTAGCCGTAATTAATATACGAGCACACAATTATATACTGAGTATTTTCGTTATTATATAATGGTATACGAAGTAGTTTGCATGGTTCAAAGGAACCTTCATGTGTTTGAAGCTTTCATCTTAATAGCCTTCACAATTTTAGTTGAAGTTGCGTTATAAATGCCGTGACTTGAATTAGAGTTTATATGAAGTATAATCCTAAAACTGTGCTGATGATTAATAAAAGTAAATTGGTTCTCTCCTTAATTACTTGCATTTCCTTTTCCTTTAAAATACTATAGAATTCCCTTAGCTTCAATTAAGGAGGAAGACTTTGGCCAAACTCCTCAATTGTTTCATTTTTTTCAATTCTCCTCCTACCTTCTCAGATCCCTCTTATTCTTTAGATGTTTAGATATCTGGATATTTCCTTTTTTAAGCAAGTCCATTATGTTGGAGATAAACAATTTGTATTTGTTTAACCACTGTAAAGAGAGAACAAAAACAGATTCAAGATCATGTGCTGCATATATAAACTAATGCTGCAACAATAGGTTATGAAAAGGAGTTATTGTGTCCATATATTAGCGATAATTTGCTCCAAATTCGTCGGCTTAAGAGAATTATCAATAACTTAGGTTATGAAATTAAGGCAAATTTGCCAAAAAAACATTTTATAATTCAACTTTAATTTTAAGAGAAACAACCTTATAAAAATTATCCGGAAAATTCTAAACTTTTTTTTTAAAATTCTTTGCGAGAGACAACATTTTTCCAGTATCAGACGTTGACTGCCATTTTCAGACATTGATTGTCACGTATACAAAGTAGATTGATTTCGTGCATTTATCCTACTTGCCCGAGGTAATATTCATTGCAATTACGTTGCCGAGATTTGGGTAAGGATATGATATTTGTTCATTTTTCAGTTATTTAGGCAAAATTTTAATACCATGCAGAATACTAAGTAATTATTAGATAAAAAAAACTACCACTAACGTATTAGATAAATATAATTGACAACTAATTTACCATATATACTTCTTAATTAGCTTTGATAGTTATGCCTTCTTTATATATGTATATTAGATTCTTACTCGATATTTTGGTCAAATTAGCATATTAAATATATCAAATATTTTAGTCAGATCATCATATTAAACATATAAAATATATAATACGTAGTAAGTTAAAATATGATAAAATGAGTACATTGGAGATAATTATTTACGCAATAGATTTAAGGGATAAATACTTCAATTTTTTTTTTAAAAAGATGATTAAATAATAATTTTCAAATATCCGTGCGTGCACGGGACCTAATCTAATTGCCAACCATAATAGTGATATACTCCTTACAAAACTTTCCAACTTAGATTTGGATTCGTAATTACTAATTCGATCACTTACCAAAATTCCTTAAAACTTAAGATCCTCGGTTTTGGACTTCTGGGTTCTATTTTACTCTCTCTCTCTCTCTCTCTCTCCTCCCAAGTACAAATATTCGAAATCCGGCAAAATCAATTTTATTTTCTATCTCTTCAAACTCGAATTCCGGCTAATCGTATCTCCTCCCGGAATCTCCTAAACACCAAAATCCAGTTGTAGTTGTAGTGTTGTATCTGTATCTCTAGCCGGCCGCGCTTCTGTCATCCACCTCACCTTCTCTGCTGCCGCTGTATCTGTATCTCGGTAATTATCTACAAGTATTTCTTATCGATTTTTCTGTTGATTTTATTTCTTTTTTTCAGTGATTCAAAAATATAATTTTCTAAATTGTTAAATGTATTTTGTTGGGTTTGTTTTGGTGTTGTTTCATAGTTCTACTTGAATTCGTATAATCCTTTTTGACATGATTCGATTCTTCTGGCAATCACCGTGCCTGGGCTCAAGGACGGGCCTGGTTTCGATGAAATTAGGGGGTGTGGGGAAGGGTTTTAGTTAAGAATAAGTTTTAAGTATTATTGGGGTTTTTTATTGAATAGTTGTTTGGAAATTAGAAAGTGTACAGAAGTTTGATGACATTGGGAATTTGGATGGATTTAAATCGTGTGTATTTGGTTGTTCTGTTATTTATGAATTTTTCTTTTACTACCTGGCTTGTTAATTTGTGTATTTGGTGTAATTTTTCAATTTATCTCTATTTGCAAAAAAATAGCAAAAAACAAAAAAAAAAAAGCAAAAACTAATATGGATTGATATCTATTTGACAATTCACAATGATGGTTTAACAAGTGACTAGGTGTATTATCAACTACATCCTGTTAATCTCGAATTCGCGTTCGCATCTCTTGAATTGCATCCATCGTGTTGAGTCATGAGTGAGGGTCCTTCCTTAATCATCAGGCCTATTCACTGCCATAGGCCTGAACTAATTTGAGGTTTACTTGTGCATTCAGAAACTGTAGTGTTAAACTACAGGGGATAATATTGATGGACTATAATTTAGCTTTAACTGCTTAGTTATAACTTGGTTACATCATTGGTTGATATAGGAAACCGTAACATAACTGTAATAGTTTTTGGACTCTATTAAATTCCTAAACTAACTCAGCTCTAGTTTCCTAAAGATACTAGAACCCTAGATATACCATAACTCTAACATGTAGTGGTCTGAATATGCCTGCTTCGAATGTTGCCACCCAAGTCACAGGCAAAGTGATAGTTTTTCAAATGTGGCCACCTAAGCTGAAGGCAAAGTGGCCTTTCTTTTTCTCTAGTTCTAGTTGGGGGGCTTGGGGGTAGTTACCAAGAAATCTAATGGGAAATTGGCTGTTTGAGAAAGGACATTCTTTCGGGAAAGGCTGACACTTTGGACATCAACCATTTGACATCCTTAGGGAGTGTACATAATTAACTGCTTTTGCGTTGATCATGCACTAGTTTTAACTGATATTAATCGATGAACTTGGATTTGTCGGGAGTTATAGTCTTTATACTGATCAAAATGTTGTATTGCCTCCAATATGTAAGCTAACTGTTCTGTTGAAGTTTTTAGCTTATGTATGAAAATGACTTATACCTTTTTACATGGAACTAACAGGACCAAGAAACCCTGAAAATGTTTCCCTCTCGTGCTCATCAATTACCAAATAGTTATGCACCTCTTCTGGGTACATATCGTGGTGGAGATCCCTATTATAGCCCCGCTAGGCCCGGCCCTACTTCAAGTCCAATGGGGTTCAGGATCCCATATCCTTTGCACCAAGGCCCTCCTTCAAGTCCAATGGGGATTACGAGCCCATATCCTGTGCACCAAGGTATGCCTCATCCATAATACATTTTCTGTTTCTTTTAAAGATTATTTTATATGCAATGTATAGTTATAGAATTTTCAAGTTCATCTGCTATAATTACTTTAAATGTTCAGGTGGTCCAAACCTCAGTACTCCACCTGGCAGGGGTCAATGGTTTAACAATAATCCTATTCCTGCTCCTCTTGTGTATCAAGGTACTTTTTAGTCACTGTCTCACTGAAGAAGAAATAGATTGCTTTTAAGTTCCAAGAAAGTTATCTTGAATTTTCATTCATTATTTATTGATTATTATGCAGGTAGCCCTAACTTTAGATGTCCTCCACAAGGAATGAGTCACTGGTCCTATAATAGTCCCAGCTCGGGCCTAGGACGTGGCGGTGGTCCTACTATTGTAGGAAAGGGGAGGAACCCTAGTTCAGGATGCTCTGGTGGAAGAGGAAGGAGAGGAAGGAGAGGAAGCTATGATTATGGTCAAGCACGATCTTTCTACAACAAGTCCATGGTAGAGAACCCTTGGGAATCCTTGACCCCTGTTATTTGGCATGGTGAGAAGGAGAATGATGTGAAGAGTTTTGCAAAGAACCGATATTTTCAGAAAACTCCTGCCTTTCAAAAAACTCCTAGTGCAAAACGAGCCCGGGTTTCAAATCCTTATGACCCGTCTAACTCAAAGAAAAATGGCAGCCTTGCTGAGTACTTGGCTGAATCTTTTGATGAAGCTGTTGAAGATGCAGCCACTATACTGTAATGCTTTTAACACTGGGGAATCTGGTAACTTGGTAGTTAGTAATTGTTATATTCGATGAACGATACTCCCTCCGTTCCATTATAGGACTTACCAGTTTTTTCAAGTTTAAAATTTGATTGTTAAAACTTTCTCAAAATGTTTATGAACTACTCTTTACTATTTAATTAACACGTTTTTAAACTGTTTTTTGTAATTATATCAACGTATTTTGAAAATATAAGACTTTGAAAACACGAGTCTGTTCTGTAAATGGAGGGAGTGTTTGACACCGAGGAGGGTAATTTAGTAAATTGCAGGTTGAGTTTGTCCTGCTTGGCCAGTGGCGGCTCCTATGGAGAAGGGTTTGACTTGTAATTTTCAGTTGCTACTGCAATGTCTTTTAGATAGGAATTAGCATTAGCTATGTAAATAAATACGGAGAAGTGTATTACCCCATTTAAAGTTATTGGAAGAAGGTTGCCATTGTTCTCATTTATATTATTGATTACATCAAATGCTCAGAATCTGTCAAAAGCTGGGTTTTGATTTCTGCCTTCCCTGAATTGATGATTGGAATTGCTGAAGTCTTCGTGCTAGCAGGGGGCTTTGAGTTCCGTCAGAAGAGGACGGTTTCCTTCCCCCAACCGTAGTTCGTCTCCAAGGGACTGTAAGTGGTTTCTTTGCACCCCTTCATCCTTTTTCCTTACTCTGTTCTAAGCTGGTTTTTTTTGCTAGGTTTAGTTTTTATTCCTGAAGTTAACTAGTTAGATACTACGTATGTTTCATTTGGGTATTGGGTCCTTTATTAGAGTAATCTTATGCGATGTGGGTTTTGTTAGGCTCCGTTTAGTAGGGTGTAAAACATTTTTATGGATTACGATTTTTTCCAATCATTTTACGTTGTTTGGTTTGACAAGGAACGAAAAACAATTTTCCATAACTCTCTCAAAAGTGGAAAAACTTTTTCCGTAGGGAAACCATTTTTCCATCTTTCCTTCTTACCCCCCTCTCCCTTCTTCCCCCTCAATCTTCACCATCTTCTCTCATTTTCTTTTAAGGAACCAAACAAGGAAAACTAGTTTGGAATGTGTTTTTATCTTAAAAAATATTTTCCATAGAAAATCATTTTACATTGAAAACGTTTTACACAAAACCAAACAGAGCCCTAGACTTGCAATCTGGGCATCTGGCCATGAAATCTATGTTATTCCACCTCTCCATCGTATCAATCTGGTTTTGTTATGTTTTTGCAGGGTTCAGTGTTGCTGCTGCAGCGTGAATGTCTTGTTCAACAACCAAGCTTCCAAGAGAAGGGATTACTAGCTTTTCCTTTGCTTATTATGAGTTGTAAGGGCTCTACGAGTTCGTTTCAGTCGTTTGTAGTATGTGTGGGTTATAAACGGCCCTAACATTTTATGTTGTTTTACTTTGTCAGCGTTGTACTCTAAATTACACGAGTCATCTATTATGCACTTATCACTTATTTTGGTTATGACATGATTAAATTACACAGTAAAGTGATAAAGGTAGCAACTTGCGATAAATAGTAGTGTCGCACGTATGAAGTATCATGTTGACATGTCACGTATTTAAATGGAAAAGTAGTGATTTTTAACATATATCTATATTACAAAATTTTATATAAAGATTTTTACACAAAAGATAAGCACCGAAACCAATTAGTTAACCAATGAAAACAATTAGTTAATCAATTAAAGTGGTTTTTTCGGTAATGCATTCTTACACAAAAGTTGTCGTATCTCTATTCTATGAAGGAACTCCTGAAGTCATTAATGTAAATGGTATTTTGGTGTCCCCTGTAGAATAGACTATAAGGACGGAATAATATAATATCATGAAAGTAATAAATGAGGGGGAAAAGTTAAACTATTATAATTACTTATTAGTTATCTCCTTCATAACATATGTTTTTTGAGGGAACTCTATAACTCTATAATATATGTTTGTTAAGGTTAATAAATTTGGGGAAAAAGGACGATACTTGAACAAATGGTGATCCAGTTTATTGAGGAAAATAATACGGGTTAAGTTGAAAATAGAAAAAAACAAGAAGTGAAAACGAGAGGAGAGAAAAAGAAAGAAAATGTAAGGGATTAGAGTGAAAAATGTGGCATTCCTCCTTTTCAAAGGGAAAATTGGTTCTTCCCTACCTAAAGTTGTTTTCCATCCTCAACAAAAACAAACAAAGAAAAATGCGAAATTCATTTTCCGGGAAAGTTTTTAAGTAAAAACAAACAGAGTCTAAATAAGAAGAGTAAAGTTACATACATTCAACATATAAACAAAAATGGTGAATTTCAAGAATCCATACATTCCATATAAGTACAACAAATGGGAAAGTTCCCAAACAAAAGAAGGTTAGCAGGTCAAAGAAGGCATACATCTCTGCTTCCCAACCAAAAAACACATACATTTTTAGTCCAATTCAGATTAAAAACAACAAAATCAAAACACCAACCAACTAATGAACTAACATACCCCCTCCCCTAGACATTTATCGAAATCAATTGGCCCAGATGCAGATAAGGTCTCCACCACAGCAATCTTCAATCCACTATCCGGCTTCTCGGATTCAGCAAGAAGCTTTAATTTCAATTCTTCAACATGAGCTTTAGCCTTTTCAAGCTCCATCAACGCAACTGCTAACTGTCTACTCTTATACAATGCAACAGCCTTCTCAACAAAGGGGGACAACCAATCTACTTTCAACTGCATAAGTTGGAGGTCTGACAAGGTAGAAACCAGATATTCCATCTGTTCTTCACTCAAGTTACTTGCTGATGTATTTTGCAGAATGTTTATTACCTTTGCAACAGACTCTGAAGCCATGGTTATAGTATCGCTACTGCGGATTGCACTCCCTTCTAGAATGTTCCCGTGTTTTGCCCATACCTTTTCTAATACAGGCACTAACTCAGGCTTCACTTCTTTTCCATGAAATGTTGCTGGTATAGTTTCAGAAGGTTGCACCGCGACAATACCTGAAACAGAGAGAAAATGTTAGACAAGGGGTTGAAACAGGAAAGTCTTGTTACAAAACAGAATGCAAATTGCAGTAACTTTTTTATTTGATGACATTGCAGAAATCATTAATTACCTCCATTCTCATTTTTAGGATCAATAGTTGTCAAAGTGGTCAGGGAAAGTCTTATTGTAAAACAGAATGAAAATTACAGTAACTTTTTTTTTTTGATGACATTGTAGAAATAATAATTACCTCCATTCTCATTCTTGGGATCAATAGTTGTCAAAGTACTGACAACCATTTGCTTCATATCTTCAACTTGATCATTTTTGCTGCATACTTCTTGTTTCACCTTCTGCTCTTCATCGAGATTCCTTCATAAACAATTGGAATTATGGAGTATAGTTTTAGATACAGGACGTGCTGCTCCAAAACTCTCTTAAATATAATCACATACAACATGATCAAAGAGTTAAAAGTTAGCAAGTCCTAATCTAGTAAACAATTTTCTCATTTTTCGAGGTTTTTCGCGCCTAGATATGATCATAAAACACCATACAAGGAAGACAATTATGACTCCACAGAACAACATGACCACACAGACAACAAGATATGCAAATGTACAATTAAGAGTTAACCAAAAAAGAAAGCACAATTGTATGGTTCAAAGATTTGAAAGAAACAGATCAACATTATACCATGGCAGGGCAAAACTCAACCTGATCTAAAAATACTATAATACCAAACAGACAAATATTGCATTAATGTAGTCCAATAAGCAGAATTCCAGGCAAAGGGGTTTGGGGAAATCAGAGCAAAACAGAAAACCAACAAAACCTAAACAAAAATCTAGAACAACATTACACAAACATATTTAAGTAATTTGGCATCTCATAATTACTTAAATCATAATTAAGTGGCTGTGCAACAGAGATGATTCAAAGGGAAATGAAAGATATATACCATGCCGAATGAGGCCATAAATAATGCGAAAATCCAGAATGCAAGGGCTTAAGCCCCAAAACCTCACAATCCTCTAGATGTTTAACCTTTTCTGCACCTTCTCTTGCACATTCAAACAGATACTCATCAGGAATATGATCTCCACCATATCGGATAAAACATTTCTTGTGAGAAACAACGCGATTAGGCTGACATCTTCGAAACTCCTTGGTGTTAATAAAGAAGCAGCAATCGAACCCTACGAACAAGGTTCGATCACCCAAATGTTTAACCTCACACCACCTAGATTGAGCTTCATACAGCTTATAAACCTTGAACCAAACATTCCCTTGTGAAGCACAAACACCAATCCATAGAACAAGATACAGATCCCCATGTGATTCTACCAAACGCCTTCGCATATAACTGTCACCGCCACCTCGAATCATGGCGTTTACAACGGTTTTCACCACCTTTGCCTTGTCATTTAAGGCGTACACTCGTCCTGATCTATCCACAGCACAAACCATCCCTTTGTAAAGAACAATGTCATCAAAATGAGCATCCCCAGTGAAACACAAGTACCACAATTTCTTGCCATTTGATTGTAGAACAGCTAAATTCCCTCCCTCGTATAATACTGCGATGGTTAAATCATCGGGGGATTCGGAACCGGATTTTGGAAACAGAACAGACTTATAAGCTGAGCATATAAGTGATCGGCGGGGTATTAGGGAACAGGAAACCCCCAATTCGTACTTCTTTTGGTCGTCGATTACAACCCTAAAATTTAAACCCTTGGTGACTTCTGTAACATTGAAATTGCGCAAATCTAGGGTTTTGGGGAAATCGTTCGACAAATCTTTTGCCGGACCCCTCGAAAAGGGGCAAATAGCACGAAGTTTACCGGAACCCGAATTCTCACCGGTTAGAATCCAACAATTCGACGGCGAATCAATTGATTGAACAACAAAAACAGAGGAAGAAACAAGCAACAAAGAATCATACTTGTGCCTCTCATTGAACGGGAGTTTCGCGTCGGAAGGGAATTTATGAAGAAAACTTAACGAAATCAATTTAGGGTTCTTGGGAGGGGTGGACGATCGCCAATTCCGGCAGACTGCTCGGAATCGAGAAGTATGTTCAGGACTATCGAGGCGAGCAGCGATTGCTGCTAGGTATTCTTGTGGCAATTCCGACCACCCTGTTGCTCCGGCGAGACGGCGGCGACGGTTGCTCTCCACTGCTTCCCTTGCTAATTGCTTCTTGACTGTCATTGTCCTGATCCTCATGGATATGAATGTCTAACGGCTAACTCACTCTGTGCTTTGTAAGGCGGGAGAATGTAATACAGTAAAATGTGAAGTATGAAACTAGGTTAAATTGATCCATTTAGGGAGTAGTGTGTTTTGGATAGGGATAACACGTTTTGTTGATACGTTTTTGTTAATTAAATGATACGGATTACAGAGTATAGGGTATGTACGTAGTAATTATATGTAAATTTATTAGTGAAAAATGTCGCGGCAACTTAATTTAATTACGTAACAAAAAGATAATTACGGCAGTAGAATGATAGAATACTATATTCGCGGGAAAGTAAAATTAACTATACCTCCGCCGTGTTTCATAATACTACGTACTATCTAAGTCGTCCTATTTGTTTACATGTCATTTTTAAAGATTTCACTTGAAATATCATTGTTATTCCTGATAACTACGTACTTGAAAGATGTCACTTGAAAACATCACGTGTAAAAATCACGGTTATTCCTGATAATGAAAGATTTCACTTAGAAATATAATATCACACATTAATATGTAAGTTTATACTTCGTACAATTGTTAGGAACTACTACGTATAACATAAACCTGACACTTAATTTTCATAACCGCCAAAAAATAACGCGGGAGAATGGTAGAGTACTTTTATTTGCGGGAAAAGGGAACTTATACCCCCTCTGACACATTTAAGTCGTCACATTTGTTTACATGTCATTTTTAAAGAGTTCACTTAAAATAAGTTGCAATTAATTTCCTTAAAAAAGTTTAAAGCGGGAGAATGGCAGAATACTCTATTCCGGAAATTTTTTATTATTTTTAGAATTTTTTTTTTATTAAAACCGATCTTACTATTGATTCAAACTTATTTTATTGATTTAAGTTGATGTTACCTTTTCCATCAATTTTTTTTTCCCATTCACTTAAGAAATCTACTACCCCATACTAAAAAGTTGAATTGAATGGAGTTGGAGAGGAAATTTTATTTTATGTTTTATGAGGAAAGAAAATCCAAATGGACTACATGAAATCATCATTTCGAATGATGGAATTGAAGAGGATGATAAAAATTGAGTTACTTTTTCAATTTTCGATTTGTAATTCACTAGCTATTTGGATAATGGATGCAATGCGAATTAAGTTATTTTTATCACGTGAAGTTTGATTTTATTCAACATATAGTTGAAACAAGCATAAATCTCATTACCTCAACGAATAGTATTCATATAGATCATGCTGGAAACATAGGTGAAACCAACATAAACGACTAAACGTCTAGGAGTATCATGAGTCATTATTCATGTTCATGCCTAAAACATATACTTCATTTGTTTTCTTTAAGTTACAACGTTTCTATTTTGGGACGTTTCTTATTGGTTGCAACTTTTCTATTTTTCACAACTTTGTCCACTTACCAAATTAACTACCCTCATCCATATTCAATAACCCACATGTTCCTTTAATTATACCTGAAAATAGGGGCATGAATGTAATTTACTACACACGTAGTATCTACTTGCATTGCAATACCTGAATTGAATAGTAAATGTTGCAACTAAAACACAACAGAGGATTGATTCTTGATAATGCTAGAAACATGGGTGAAGCAAGCATAAAACTCGAGGAGTACTCGATCATGGTCATGCTAAAATTTCAACATAGGTAAAAGAAGAGCCACACCATCAACTTGATGGTGTGGCATGTTCACACTTATAAATAAACACTAGCCTAGTGCGTTGGTTAACGAAATTTAAAAGTAACACCAATCTATACAAGAAACCTATAACATGAAACTGCAATCAAACAGGAAAAGTAACGGCGAATACAATGTATAAGTAGTATAAAAAGTCAAGTAACAACAGTCTATATAAAGAACCTCTAACATGAAATTGAATAGACTGCAATAAAACAAGAAAAGTAACAACGAAGACAATGTATAAGTAACATCGGCATGAGTTAGTTACACCAGTCTATACAATGAACCTATAACATGAAATTGAAGAAGCTGCAGTAAAACAAGAAAAGTAACCGCGAATACAATGTATAAAGTAATACCGGCATAGAAAGTCAAATAACAACAGCCAATGACCTTATACATATTACTTGCGTGGGAGGAAGCTTTGTATGCGCATCATGGTGTGGCTGGTCATACAGGAGACGCGTTGAAAGAAGAATAAACCAATTAAGTACTGAAACTAGAGTTAATTGGCAAGAAACAAATCATCTGCATCTAGAGGCTCAGCTCCGAATTGGTAGAAGATAATACTTCCACGCACAACGCGATTTAATTTGAGCCTCAGGATGCAGATTACTCATTTCTAACCAAACTATATTTAAAATCAGTGCTTGTTTATATCATGAGTCATAACTAAAAACTATTTATAGTACTAGCTAGTAGATTTTACATGAGTAAACTGGTGGGGTTTAAGGCATTAGGTTCTTTTAATCTCTAACATCAAGCATCAATCTTTTTTTACTCTTACCCATCATTTTCTATTGAAAAGGATTTTTAGACAAGACTGCTTTAATTTTTTGTCGAAAAATATAAGATATTCTTTGGCATCCAATTGTGATACTGTCAATCATCAGGTTTGTAATTTTACTGGTTTGGAACAAAATATAAGATATTCTTTTGGCATCATATTGGTGATACCACATTAGTAAGGAGTACTTACTAGTATGACTTCTACAAATTGGTCGCTGAATGAGGTCTTGAACGATTGGTTAAAGCTTAGGACTTGTGTATAATAGGTCACAAATGTATTTCAAGTTCAGATGTTATTTCCTTTTATTCTTAAACAAAAAATGGTTAAAGCTTAGGGCTTGTGTATAATAGGTCACAAATGTATTTCAAGTGATGTTATTTTCTTAAACAAAAAAAAAATGAAAGCTAAAAATATTGTTGCAGCCAGGATTCGAACCAGGAATTGTTGAGATTGAGAGATTTAACCAATGAGCTACTGCAGCTTCTTATGGTATGTATTTACAAAAGAAGTTTATTTGAAAAATCAAAAAAATCTAAATTAAAAATATGAAAAAGCTAACAAAAAAATTTGCTGCAGCCAGGAGTCGAACCTGGAATCGTTCAAATTGAGTGATTTAACCAATGTGCTACTGCAGCTCATATGATATTATAGTACAAATAAATAATTTTAAATGTAAAGAACAAGAATGAAGAACTAAATAAAAAACGTCGCCTGAGAGATTCGAACTCTCGCGGGGAAACCCCATGTACTTAGCAGGCACACGCCTTAACCACTCGGCCAAAGCGACTCTGTTGTGCATTTTTTATTCTTTAACATATTTATATGTGTTTATCTCGAGAAAATTGGGTTCCTTCGCTGAACTTCGTTAATGATATTTTGAAACGACAAATTTGAGGGTCATTTTTTAAGATGAATAATAACATATTTTTTATTGGTAAGACAATACACCAAATATAATTCTCGCTTTATCGCTTATGAGTTATGAGGAATATCATTTAGAAAGCAAATTTATGAGTAATAGCATTTGTGAGAGAACCTGAACAACTATAAGTGTGATGCATTGGAAATTTGAAATTCATATCTTAAATTAATAATTATAGTTAAAAGATAAAGTAAACATCTCATTCCCCTCTAAATTACTGCTCCGTCTGCAAATGCTAAAACGACAATTATTTCAGAACGGAGGGATTAATGAATAGAGAACTAATGATCAACCTTCCCCTTAAAGTAGATCGATATACTTCGTACTACGCAGTGGCGAATGCACTGTGTAAATTGGGTAGAAAATATCTACCCATTTTGTTAATTGAAAAATCATTTTAATAGGCAGTATTTTAAAAAAAGAAAAATACACAAATTTGTTCAATATGGGAATCAAACTCATGACCAAAGGGGACATGAACATAACTAGAGTTCCTCACTTACCACTCTAGCATCTTACCTTTGTGTTTCTTTGTGCAGATTAAATATAAACCTTATTTTTAGTTCGCCAAATATTTAAATTTTCAATTTTTTCGGGGGTGGCACATCATATTCAATTCTCATCTGATTTTTAATTTCTACTTCATATATTTTTAAAGTTTTGTTGTTATTTGCTTATATAAAACGAATTACTCCGTATACATTTATCTTGTATAATCTTTAAAATCTTAGAATTTATAAAATTACGGTGAACGATGAAGTTGGTAATATTTATGTAAACATTGTAATTAGTACTCTGCAAATTGTCATTTTCATTGTATTTTTTTTTACAAAAAATTACATTTTTTATTTCTTTTAAAAGTATCTATCATGTTTCAAAATCCTGGATACGCCACTGGTACTACGTACACTAGACATGTTGAAAACACCTAAGTAAAGTACAAAGTGCATTATTCTCGATTTTGGACCCCCGTTTTGTTCATTTTAAAACAATATTAATTTGGTAAAAACCTTCGTTTAGAATAAGTGTCAATCTAAATCATTATAACATCGAACAACAAATAACATATAGGGCGTGTTCGGCGATAACGTTTGAGGTAGCGGATAGCGTTTTGAGCAAGTCAAGACGCTACTTGTAAAATTTATAAGTGTTTTGCAAGGTAGCGGTTAGCGGTAGAAGTAGCGTTTTTGTACCTTTTGTCAAACGTTAAAATTAGTAGCGGGTAGCTTTTGACAAATTTATAGTAATGTTTTAAACAATATTCTAGATTTTATTTTATTTTAGAATATCAACTACTACTTTTACCGAACACTCGTATCAGTTAGCCGCTACTTTAACAACTAATCGTTACCCGCTACATATCACTCTAACCGCTACCCGCTGCAGCCCGGAGTCGAACCTGGAATCAACAATTGATTTAACCAATGTGCTACTGCAACTCATCTGGTAGTATAGTACAAATTAAACACTGTAAATACAAAATACCACAATGAAGGATCTAAATTAAAAATACGAAAAAGTAACAAAAAATTGCTGCAGCCAGGAGTCAAAAACTCACAAACCAACCCCACACGTAGAAAACGTAGAAAAAGAGATATGAGAGAGCTAGAGAGAGAAAGTGAGAGAGAGCCCCCCCTCCGCAACCGCCAGATCCACCAGGCAGCCCTTCGATTCGCCCACAGCGGTTCTCGTCTACGGTTACTCACCCCCAACCACCCCTCCAACAACCACCTCCCCCCACCCCTTTACCCAAACCAAAAATGTCATACGCAGCCACCCTAAAAAACCAACCCGAACCCTTCGCAATTTCGTTCTCCCATGCCTCCCTACTTCCAATTGTAGCCGCCAACCCACCCCCCAACTTCGACCCTAAGGTTGATGCTTTCATTAGCCTCGAATATGCAGAAGCTGAATCCCTTTCGGTAAGATGGATTAACTCCCTAATTATCAAAGTGGTGGGAAAGTCGTTCTCAGTGGAGTTTCTCAAAAGTTCCCTGCAAAGAATATGGAAAATCAAGTCACCAGTGCAACTAATTGCCCTGTGGAAGGGTTTCTACAATGTCTCCTTGCCATCATAGGAAGATAGAGAGAATGTATTATCGAATGGACCCTGGTTCATCACTAACTTCATGGTATTAGTGCAACCATGGACGCCGGGTTTCAAGCCATCGCAAGCTACAATCACTAAGATTCCGGTATGGATTACCCTCCCCGAGCTGCCAATTGAGTTCCATTCTGTATCAGTGTTACAAAAAATTGCAAGTCAGATTGGCACCTTCATAAAAACTGATAACAGAGCCATTGAGCAAAACAGAGTGCGTTTTGCAAGAATCCAAGTACTATTAGATTTGGCGTTGCAAAGGAAGGAAGCAGTATGGTTGGGGGCATTCAAGCAAATGATCATCTACGATGAAACCCCGTTCTTTTGTGCCCTATGTCAATCCATCGGCCATGGAGTGGGCAGATGCCCGCTAGAAACAGAGCAGAGGGAAGAACTGCAGAGCGGCGCAAAGATGAGCCATGAGGAAACCCTAATCAGCGACAACAATCAAAGGGATCAACAACCGTTGATGGAAGAAGGGGAGATTAATCCTAACCCATGGATCAATGTCTCCAACAAAAAGACAAGCTACAGGAAAAGTACAAGGAAAAGTAAGAAAGCAACAAAAAGTCCAGAAAAAGGGGAAGGAAGAAACAAAAAAAGACAAGAAATTTCGGCGCCTAAACAGAAGCAGGGTTTTCAAATGAAAAAGAAAATGGGTCCAAGTGGGAAGCAACCTGTGCTGGTCAAGAAGGTGGTCCAAAATTTAGTGGCCCAAATCGAGAATAACACACAACTGGGGGCCCAAAACAATGAAGGCAAGGCAGATCAAAAGATCGGAAAAAAAAACAGCATCCAAACAAAAACCTAATCCTAATCCAACGGCGGATATTCAACCACCGAAAAGGTCACCAACCAATACCCCATCAGCCATAACTCCACCCAAATCCACCATAATCAATGAAAGCATTAATCAGTCAAAACCCTTCACTTTCCTCTCCCAACCCCCCACTGTTACAAAACCCCACTCTCTCTCCTCCAATCTGAATACCAATCCAACTTCCATCTCTCTCCCTTCTTCACCCACTCACTCTCAATCTGATAATGTCGATCGACTTGGGTTCGAGCGATCTGGACTCCGACATGTTCGACTTCGGCGACGAGTCGTCGGAGGACAACGATTTCTCCAAACCACCTCCATACATAGCCAGATATTTCAAGAGTCGCAAGACCCCAAATCCCAACTTCACCTTACCCTTTCAACCTCTACCTCTGGAACTCCCAATCCCAGTTATGGAGGACATCGGCGATCACATTCCCAACCACTATGTCTGCAAAGAAGCACCGATCCCAACCTTCCCGGAGATTCATGTCAACGATATGAATTTCTACCTCAAAACCCCCTCCAAGTGGTTCATGGTCAGTGCGGCGAAGATAAGGGCTTTTGTGCTCAACCCCCAAGCAGTAGAGACACCCTACCAGGACATGTTCATGGCTCCAAAAAAAGGCGGTTCGATGTATCCTGTGCATCTCCCAGATCTGAACACAATGAAAGCACTATGCCCGATTCTGGAGATGTTCGTCAGATGGTGGATGACAAGTGCAGAAGAAAAAATGGGACAACTGATAGTTCCAATGGAGTTGGAATTTATGCACGACCCCATCCCGATCTTCCCTCAATTGCGAAAGACATGGCAATTGTCATCCAGATCCCCACTGAGAGGAACAGTTGGAGCCACGACCAATGGCCTGATGGTCATATCAACAACAGAGAGCTTCCCTCAGGTGGAGATCAAGACTTATCTAGTGAAGGAGATAGAGCAGGAAACTTGGGAAGCGGAGTTGGAGTTTGTGGCGAGGAAGAAGGAGCTATGGAGTATGAGGAGCAGGGACTTTATGGACAAGATAGATCCACTGACTCAGAAGAAGTTCAAGGAGTTCTCCAGAACTCGCAACACACCTGATCCAATGATTATTGTCGCCTGGAACTGCAGGGGTATGGCTCGTCGAGGATTCAGAACCAACCTCTACCACCTGTATACAGAGCATCGTCCAGATATCATCATTCTCACTGAAACCAAAACCAGCCAAGCTCACACCAAACACATCCTCAAAACCATCCTCAGCTGTCAATCTAACCCCTTCGAGAACTATGTTATGGCGGAACCGTATGGGCTGTCTGGAGGGATCGTAGTTATGTGGGACCCCCGAATCAACTTCAAATTGATTGGGTCGGACCAACATGCTATTCATGGCATTGTAGAGGTAAACACTAAACCTGAGTATCAATTCTTTTTGTCTGCTATATATGCTAGTACTAAGTACAAGAGTAGAGTGGAAACTTGGCATGATTTAATAGAATTAGCTGCACATATGAGTATACCATGGGTAGTAATGGGGGATTTTAATGAGGTCACGTCTCAATCGAAAAAATTAGGAAGTCGTCCAGTTAAAATGAAAAGGGTAGATAAATATATTGATTCTATGGATAGATGTGGTCTTATTGATGCTGGTTGTGTTGGAAGTAGATTTACTTGGTATAACAAAAGGAAAGAAAAACCTATCTACCAAAGATTGGATAGAGCTTGGACCAATATGCATTGGCTTGCCCGCTTCCCTTCTACAACTGTAACCACTTTGCCAAGAGACTCCTCAGATCATAACCCAATTAAACTAATTGCTAATCCTGAAAGAGTTGTTGTCAAACCTACAGAAAAAGATTTTAAAATGGAACCACTGTGGTATTCTCAACCAGGTTTTGCAAACATGGTAGATGATAACTGGAGTAATCTAAATGCTGAGTTTGTGGATAAACTGACTAATTTAAAAAAATTGATGATTAGTTGGGCAAAAGAAAACATTGGAAACTTTTTCAAAAAAAAGAAAAATCTGTCTGCTAGAATAGATGGCATCCAAAAAGCATTGGAAACTAAACCCTTCAACAAATACCTTCTTGACCTGAATGATGAGCTCTCAAAAGATTTAAATCTTATTCTTGAACAGGAAGAAAAATTTTGGATGACTAGAGCTAGAACTAATTGGTTAGCCTGTGGGGATCAAAACACTAGTTTCTTCCATAAGTCAGTTACTGTTAGGAGGAGAAGAAACAGAATCACCACCCTTAATACTGAAGTGGGTCAACAAGTGGAAGGAGATGAGTTATCTGGTCATATTGTCAATTATTTTAATACTCTCTTCACTTCTGAACCAACTGTGCCTGTGTGTGCCAATCACCATTACTTGTGTAGCATTAAGATTGACCAGCCCACCACTGTAGAAGAAGTAGGTAGAGCAATCTTTGAGTTAGGACCTCTGAAAGCCCCAGGAAGAGATGGTCTCCATGCCCATGTATACCAACAACATTGGGGAGTCATGTGGAAAGACATACACAAGTTTGTGGATGAAGTCATCCAACTTAAGAAATTCCCAGGGAAAGTTAATGAAACTGTCATTTGCATCATCCCTAAAACTGAGCACCCTGAAACCATTAAACAGTTTAGACCCATTAGCCTTTGTAATGCAAATTATAAGATTGTGTCTAAAGTGCTGGTAAATAGAATCAGGCCTCACCTAAGGAACATGATATCCCCTAACCAAAACAGTTTCCTCCCTGGGAGGGGATGTGATGTCAACTACATAGCTGCCACTGAAGTTTTACACTCTATGAAAAACAGGAAAGGGAAAAAGGGGTGGTTTGCTTTGAAAATTGATTTAGAAAAGGCCTATGACAGATTGGATTGGAACTTCATTAGATTTTGCCTAGCTAGAAAAGGGTTTGATAAGAGTTCTTGTGACCTTATTATGGAGTGTATAGCCTCTCCCCAAACTTCTATCCTAGTGAATGGGAAAGCATCCAGTAGCTTCAAAACCTCTAGGGGAATTAGGCAAGGGGATCCCATATCCCCCTATATCTTCATCATATGCATGGAATACCTCACAGACCTCATCTATGAGGCATCAGATCAAGGAGAGTGGAAACCCTTCTTTCTCAAAAGAGGAGGAATCCCAATCACACACCTCATTTTTGCAGATGACCTAATTCTTTTTGGGGATACATCTAGGGAAACCTTACATAGCATGCAAAGGGTTCTGGACCAATTTTGGGAATGCTCAGGGCAGAAAATGAACAACTCAAAAAGCAAACTTTACTTTTCCCAACACACCCCTGGTGATCAAAAGGATCTTTTCACTCTAGCATTACAAGTAGAGCAAAGCCCAGATCTTGGAACTTACTTAGGCTTTCCCCTCACTGATAAGAGGCCAACCCAAACCCAACTAGCCCACATTTGTAGAAATATAAAAGGAAAACTGAACTCTTGGAAAACCAAATCCTTGTCAAAAGCTGGTAGGTTAATGCTGATTAGATCTTCCCTTTCTGCCATTGCTAGCTACTCCATGCTGGTGCTGTCCCTCCCCAAGAAAATTCTCCATGAGATTGACCAAACCTGTGCAAGATTTCTGTGGGGTAGTGAGTCAGAAAATAGGAAAGTCCACCTTATTGCTTGGGACAAAGTGTGTAGTGCAAAAGAAGTAGGTGGCTTAGAAATCAGATCTTCTCT
Source organism: Spinacia oleracea (assembly GCF_020520425.1). Taxonomy (NCBI): domain Eukaryota; kingdom Viridiplantae; phylum Streptophyta; class Magnoliopsida; order Caryophyllales; family Amaranthaceae; genus Spinacia; species Spinacia oleracea. The sequence goes on from NC_079491.1 coordinate 5,616,581, forward strand.
AATCATGAACCAAGTAGCCATGACTAAACTCTGTTGGAAAATGAATAGTGCTGACAACTTAGCCATCAACTTAGTTAGAGAAAAATATGTGTCTAATAGAGCTTTTCCTGCCTCTTTTAAGACTGGGTCCCATATATGGCAAAATATGGGTAAAGGGTGGAACCTGTACAACCAACTAACTGGGTGGTGTATAGGAAATGGGGAACAGATTAATCTGTGGAATGACAACTGGACTGGGAAATGATCTCTGAGGTCAATCATTGCTGGACCCCTTAACAGAGGTGAGGAGGACCAAACTCTTGACTCAATTATCCAAAATGGCCAGTGGAAACTGAATGAACTAGCTGCCCTTTTGCCCACTGACTTAGCTAACTGGATTCAGGCCATACCTCTGCCTAAATTTGGTTGTGACACCCCTTTTTGCAATTTATCCCAAGGCCTTCACTTTGACTCAAAAACAGCCTACAATCATATTTGGAAAAATCAATTTCCCATATCAGTCCAAAGTAAAAAATGGAATGCAATTTGGAAAGCTAGATGTCCCCCAAAAATCAGAATGTTTATTTGGCTCTGTATATGGGATAGGCTGCCCACTGCATACCATCTAGCTAGCAGACAGATTATCCCTAATGCCCAATGTAAATTTTGTCCTAATGTCCAAGAGGATCAGGAACATCTCTTCTACAGCTGCCCTAGGGCAGTTGAGTTCTGGTCAAAAGTCAAGTTTATCCCCAAAGTCAGATGCTCTAACTCAGATTTTCAAAATTGGTTCATGGAAAATATTTCTGAAAATAAAAATGTAGATGAGTTAGACATAGAACATGCAACTGTTTTTATCTTCTGTATTTGGAGAATGTGGTTGAGAAGAAACTTGTGGGTTTTCCAGAAAGAATCTAAACCAATTGAATTCTGGGCCACTCAAACAACTTCCTTGACTAAAGAGTTTGCCAAAACTGAAATACCCAAAACCACCCCCATCAGACCAATGCATATTGTTCAAAGCCCTCCCTTTGTAAGGTATATAGTTAAAGTGGATGCTTCCTTTTGCTCTATCTCTTTGCTTGCTTCCTATGCAATTATCTGCAGGGATAAGAACAACATGTACATAGATGGAGTTGCTGGAACCTTAACATCAGTGTCAGCCACAACTGCTGAAACTCAAGCAATTTTGCTAGCTCCCTCCTGGGCTGCTGTCAATAAGTGGGAGGACACTGTGGTTGTCTCAGATTGTAAGGTGGCAGTTGATAGCATAGGCGAGGATACAACCCCAACAACATGGCTTTCTAATTTATATGGAAAATGCAGGGAACTCTTAAGAAGCCAAAGAAGCCTGTTTTTGCAAGCAAGAAGGCGAGATTCGATGAAGGAAGTGGATCATGTAGCAAGGAAGGCAAGGAGGCTGCTGAATCTGTCGCATCAAGGAGTTAGTCTACACCCCCCCCCCTAACAAAATCTGATTGTATCTCTGAAAACAATGATATTTCTTTTTTGGAAACTTTAAATCCTAATCCGGGTTGCGCCATAGATGGCTGTATTTTTGTGCCACATGAAGTGGATGGCTGTAATTTTGCTCCACCAAGAGTGGAAAACTCCTAGAACTATGATGCATTGTAAATTTTTTGCTGAAGTAATGGATTAAGTATCTCTTTCGAACCAAAAAAAAAAGGAGTCAAAAAAAAAACAAAAACAAAAAAAGGCAATCAAATGGAGACTTGTTAGGATAAGTTCAACCGATGCAATATATATCTTGAATAATGGTGTCAACCTTGGAACTTTGGATAGTAATGACTAATGAGGCTAACATTTACATTCGTGCTCAAGCACATCACATGTTACAACGCAACCATGTATGAAACATAAACCTCTAGGCTGGCCTCATGATTTCAGCATTTGAACTTTAATTGTTTTTTTTTTGTTTTTGCCCTTCCGTCCCTTAATAATCGCACCATTTTGACTGGACACGCTTGCCAATGCACATTTTTGACCACCAACATATTTAGCTACTACGTACATATTATAAAAATTTATAAAATATTAATATTTTTAAAAGTATATATATTAAGATGAAGCCAACAATATATTATATACTAATATTTATTTTCATATACTAAAAATAAAATATGGTCAAAGTGAATTATGTGAATCGTGCAAAAAGTCAAAACGGTGCGAACATTAAGGGATAGAGGGAGTACATAAAATAAAGAGTTTTACACAACTACACACTAGATTCTACAACAATACTAAAGTCTTTATAGATCATTGCACACATTAAACCAACAAAAATACACATGAATAAACAACGAAAGGGCAGAATGCTCTTCTTGCTTGAGTTGTGATTATTGAAAATGCCTTGTTTACACCACCTTTATAATTGATGCGATATCTTACCAAGGCAATTTGCGACTGAGTTTTCTTTATAGTAGAGGGTGCTGATGTTAGACCAATTACGACTAGGAGTATGTGGAAGTACCTGTAGAACTTGGGAAACAAGGAAATGAACGACAAAGAGATAATGCTAGGGGCTAGGCTCACAAGCGACGAAACATGACTTGTTTAGCATGTTATGAAACCCCAAAAAATGGAAGCAGCGCTTTCAAAAATGAAGTTTAATTTGTTGTTTGTATGACAAAGAAACATTATTGAAAGGCAAAAGAGTTGAAGTATCCTTTGGCAAGAAAGAGGTCATCTGCATCTAGAGGCTCAAAGAACATATACTTCAATACAGCGCGCTAGCTAAGCTTAATTTGAGCCTCAGGATGCAGATTACCAATTTATAACCAAACTAAGAACCAAATTAATTAAGTTATGAATGATATGAACAAACAAACTATTTATACTAGTTTTCAATGAGTTAAGTGGTGTGGGACATAAGGCATAGGTTCTCTTACATCGAGCATATATCTGGTTCTTAGACTACCAATCATATGCAAGGGTTCTTATTTTTTTTCACTTGAAAAGGAGATTTACACTTTAGACTAGACTGCTTTTTCATCTTCAATAAATAAGAAAATAAGATATTCTGTTGGCATCTTCATTGTGATGCTAATAAAAGGCCGGTTTGTGTTTTTTTTGAAAAGATGGGGAACAAAATATAAGATATTCTATTAGCATAGATTGTGATTCTAATTATGAAGACATATATTATATATAGTTATATACCAAACAACACCACGAAAAAAGGAAACTATGGTTGCCCACTAATCTTAGATCCTTTTTACCCCCTAAGCTTCGCATAAGCGGCTACATACCATATAACGTCACTCGGCCAAAACCACAAATACTAGCTTGTTGTCCTTATTTGAATTAGAGTGCGTTTTACTCACCTGATTTTCACTTATCTTTTCAGAAATTATTAGAACTTATTTTAGTTGTAAATTGTACTAGGATAACTCTTTTCTTATCTGAACTTATTTTTCCTATAATAAGGTAAACATAGGATATACTCCTTAATACCTGAATAATTGGCCTCCATTGTCTAAAAATAGTCTCAAAGCGTTACAAAAAATGCTGCAGCCAGAAACAAAATATTTTAAATAAAAATGAATTACAAACTCGACCTATAAGAATTAAAACGTCGCCTGAGAGATTCGAACTCTCGCGGGGAAACCCCATGTACTTAGCAGGCACACGCCTTAACCACTCGGCCAAAGCGACAATTTGGCCCTTTGTTCCTTTTTTTAGATATATAAGTAAAAAATATTAAAAGCTCCCCCAAAATGGCAAAACCTAGTGAAGAAAGGCTTAATGCAAATCTCTCCCGATTATCTACTCTTTAGATAATAAATCAACCACAAAATCATCTCTTCAATTGATTTCCAACTTCCAACCTACAAACTCAATCAAGTTCATAAAAAAAATCCGGTTTCGAGCCCCATTGTCCTTTGTTTGGGAGAAGGGCCTCCAAAGAAGTTTACGAAAACTTTCGACGAGGTTGTAATGCAAAATGAGCACATGATCGAGATTAAGGGTGTAAGTGAATTGAGAAAAATCCAAAGTCCAATGTTTTCGGACTGTATTGGACATGAAATTATTTGGATCGGACTCGGAATCAAATTACGAAGTCCAGTTATCTTTTGGCTGGACTTGGACTCAACCTTTGGAGTCCAATATAATCCAATTAAGTCCAATGTTTTATGATTTTATTTATAGATAAACATATGTAATTTAAAGACTATTGTGAAATATGTGATATTTGGCCTTTAATAACTATGTGCAACCAAAAATAACCAAATATTACACTACATATAAAACCCAAATCAACCTCTTTCTCTTAACGGTTATCCCAATAACTATGTAAAACATATTGTTATTTACAATTATATCTATTGCTTAACGGTTATCCCTTTATGGAAGCATGACCTGTATATTGTTATAGCCTTATAGGTGTTAAAACATTTCATACTCAATATTTAATACTCGTATATTTTATTTTATGTGTCAGAAAAGTTAGCCGATAACAATATTATTTGCATTATGCAACCATTAGTTTAACTTTTTTTTTTTTTTTTAAAAAAAAAGTTTATTTTCTATAAAAATTCGGACCGGATTCATACTCGAGAATTTTTTTATGGATAGGATTGGATCGGAATTGAACCCAAATATACAAGTCCAAAATTTTTTGGATTGGATTTGGACTCGGACTCCAATCCAAGTCCATCCAATTAATTAATACCCCGAATTGAGATTGCTCATAGTTCAAATTCAAAGAATATATAGTAATATATTTCATTAAATTTTGTTCATCGTCATCGAGGACACAGTAAGTATTACGCATAATCCAAATTACGGATGAATTTAATAGACGGAAATTGGTAAGAAACCTAAAAAGTAAAATTCAAAGAATATATAGTTAAATATTTGATTACATTTTGTTTCATCTTCACTGCATTGTACAGTGAGAGTCAGATGGAAAAAGTAAAAAAGATTTGCTGTAGCCAGGAGTCGAACCTGGGGTCTTAGTGGACAAAGAAGTTCAATTTGAACCAACGCGCTACTGCAGCTTCTTTTGTAATTCGTACAAAACAATAACAAATGTTATTTAACCATTCTTTATGGAAAATTCTATTAAAAACGTCGCCTGAGAGATTCGAACTCTCGCGGGGAAACCCCATGTACTTAGCAGGCACACGCCTTAACCACTCGGCCAAAGCGACTCTGTTGGCTCAACTATTAACTAGTTTATATATTAAACATTAATTAATAATCACTTTCATTTCTGGTCAATTTAAATGGTCATTATAGAAAATCAATACTTACTATTTATATTATCACTATATATATTCTTTACTATATATTCTTTGAATTTGAACTATGAGCAATCTCGATTCGGAGGTGTTAATTGGATGGACTTGGATTGGAGTCCGAGTTCAAATCCAATCCAAAAAATTTTGGACTTGGATATTTGGGTTCAATTCCGAACCAATCCTATCCATAAAAAAATTCTCGCAATTTATAGTAAAACTAGCTTTTGAGCCCGTTCATTGAACGGGCACTTACATAGTGTTGTTAAGCCGTTTTTTAAAGTGCTAATTTTATTGAGGGTTTGTGATTTTAGTACGAATATATGATTTATAGAGAAGTGAAATTCAAAATTGAAAAAATATACCCCGTATAAATTAAATGGTGAATAATGATTGTTAAACCGGGAGATGGAGCGGAAGAGGTTGGATAAATGTATGGATTAAATGGTGAATTGATGTTGAATGAGCAAGATGGAGTGAAAGAGGCGTTGAAAGATGGAGGTGACACTTGTCATATAATAATGAATGGTTTTCCTTTTTAAAGACTAGGTATAGATTTATAGTAAAGTTTATATTCCCGTCTTTGTTTGGTTGTTAGCCCCGTCGCAAAAGGCTTTTGCGACGATATTTTTAACCCGTCGTAATTAGGTTGTCATTAAAGATACAAATTCTTGTAGTGTCTACAAGTAAGAGTTGTAATTGTATACTTCCCCGTGCATTAAATTATGTGCCTATCTTTTTTAATTTTCTTGCCATATATTTCCAAGTTCCGATAAAAAATGGGTCAATTTTATAATTTTTTCACTGTTAATGATCCGACACAGAATTATGTTTTTTCACCGTTAAGACCCGTAAAATATACTCATGCCAAAATTAACTAATAAATATGAAAGTTGAATGGTTAAAACGTTTGTATCTTATATATGTCAATGTATGTGGTGCAACAAATAAGGAGTCACCTAATTCGCAACACGTGTTGCAACAAAAAATATTTATCAGGAACATTTTCTGCTTTTGAAGTAAATATATGGTAAAAAAAAGTTTCAAAGTGCTTTGAAGGAATTGTTCAAATTGTCCTGCCAAAATGTACAAAAATAATATAGAAGTTTGATGGTAGTTGGGCCTATGCCGGAACATTTTCGTTTTGGCTTGATGGTCAGATGTTTGATTCTATGATCAATGCATTAATAAAAAAAATTCCTCTGTTTATTTCTTCCATCACCACCATTATCTAGGGATTTGTTATGTGAATCCATTGAACGGCTAATAATAATTTCGCCGAAGAATGATTGGACTTGTACAATGTGTAGATTAATGGAATCAAAACGTATTAGAAAATACGAATTATACACTCGAATAAATTTCACCATATGAATAAGTTAAATTTACATTACTATAATAAAAAGGACATAAATGAAGAGTACGAGAGCTTAAAACCTTGAATCTTTATATTTTATATAGTACTCAATAGCAATTTAATTGTTCTAAAAACTAAATAATTATCTTTTGGTAGAACTTTAATGTTATTGTAATTCTATCCCTTATACTATTATTTTCTTATTTCGACTCTTAGCAAAATTTATTTTTTGATCCGCTGGTTTGTTTTTGGTTTCGGAAAATATTTCTCTATCACTTTTGGTATGGGGTTTTTCTCAGTTTTTTTGGTATTTACACCCGGTTCACCCTTAGGGCTATTGTTGCGAGGGATCGAACACGGGGTCATCCCCATCAAGTTCAGCCCCAATCACAACTTAACCAACATATAACAGGTATGATTTCTTTCGGTGGTTCTACACTAGCTGCCACACTGGTGGAGATCAATGTGGCTTCTCTGTTTCCAACATCTGTACATATTTGATAGCAGATCCATTTGCAAGATATCTGGAGTGCCACGTATCTCTATTTGAAAACATATACATTTTATTTTTAAAATTTCATGTTTTCTCCTTCTCAAATCTCATACCCTTTCACCACCAAAAATTTGCATACTCCATGACATCCAATAAATTTCATGCCCTTATCTTTCATATTCTATTAATTTCAAGTAATATAATGAAATACATTTACACTCTTTTATGAATTGAAAAATTAAAACTAACTTTCAAACATAACAAAAGCTTCTGGCTTCTGGACTTGCTGCAACAGGTGCTCATGTAGCAATTCTTTTTCAATTAGACTTTCAAAGTATCAGAACCTAAAACAGTTTGTATTACATGTAAATAAAAAAGCCCTACCTAGGAAAACAGACCATACACATACTCCTTCCATCCGTTTTTGCTACATGAGGTAGTACTTTGAATTCCAAGACGTGATACAAACAAAATAATGTAAAGAAAATACTTGAATTTCCATCAAAATGTTTGCTAACACATCCCCTGTTAAAAATATATATATATAAAAAAAAAAAAAACTACAAAACAACCCTGGATTGTTTACCAACTTGTTGTCTTTGGCTGTGGGGTTCGTCGCCACGTTTTTCTTCTGATCGTGGAGCAAAAAGAACCACCAGCACTTTTCATTCCTTTCATGGTTCCTTGTCCTTTCCCCCTAATAAACAAAGAGAATAAATTCAGTGAAAGATCACTCTCTTGAATTTGCAATTTTCAGGCTGCTGGGGGCTAGGGGAGGGAGAAGAACAAAAAGAACATCAAAGGGTTCAACGAAGAACAATAAGAACAGGAAGGCTTCAACAATACCAATCACTTGCTCAAAACAAAAATTGGGGTTATTGATTGGAAATCAAAACATAATTGTCTTATTAGCCTTGATCATAACACTTGGAATTCTCTGCTCTGTTTTTTTTGGTAGAAAGAAAATGTACAAGGAATTAAGAATAACCTCCTTGTCCGGGAGACCCAAAAGCTATCAAAGCATCAATGATACTTTACTTTAAAAAAACAAAAAAAACTATGGAGTATGAAACTAAAGATACCAATAAAGCAACAAGTGTAGATAACAAACATTTGCTATTCGATTTGCTACATGATTAGCTTAAAGATAATTATGGCGGTTAAAAAGTAAGTGTTAGTATTGTATCCCACATCAGAAGATGAAGCAAAGAGTGTGCTTCTGTTTCCTCCTTGATTCGCCCTAAACTGAAATTATTACTCCCGGTAAATTTCTTGATCTTCCCCTCAAGTGTAAGTCACTCCCCTTTGAACAAGACGAGCTAAAGGCAATAGGAGGAGTAGCCCACTTAGGTTATAAACTAGAAGTTCTTTGCTTCATCTTCCGATGTGGGATACAATACTCACACTCAAGAGAGAAAAAATCTTTAGTTCTTTACTCGTGGTCTCAGTCTTCTAAGAATAATGGTAGAAGGTATGATGAAAACTCAAGGATAAACCTATGGAGTATTAGCGGAACATTTTAAGAGCGTTGACCCGAAGAAGCAACAACACCAATAAGCCTTGACATTTTCAATACTTTAGCAAAAAAAACAGAAGTCTTGTTTATCTTAAGCAAAGCCTATGTGTCTTGTTTATCTTAAGCAAAGCCTATGTTAGCTTTAAGGGCTGGAAATTCAAGACACTGTCCATATAGATGTGCAAAAACTAACAAATAAGAACGCAAAGTACGAAATTTTTTGTCCTCTAAAAAGGTCAATAGGCTAAAAAGCAAAGGATTAGGATATATTTGATCATCAACTTTGATTATAGAAACTCATTAACCTTCGCTCTAGGCAAGTTAATCAATAGTTATTGACTTATTGTACATAGAGCAAACATTGGCACACTGGTCTTCTTTTGTGTGTATAAAGTTGAAGTGAGTAGAGCACAATTTTTAACATTGTACATGTAGCATTTAAACCTACCAAATCATACACAAAAGAATACATGTACTCAATCAATCATATTCATATAATGCAATACAAGCCATTACATCATAAATTCATAATCAACTAGCTAACATTACCACTTGATCAACCCAAGAACTATGGCATTGATGACTAAACTGCAATGTTTAAAACATGAAATGCATAACAAAATGAAACGAAAAGCAGATACATAGCATTGTAATATAGCATTCATGAATCAAACGAAAATTGACAATCATCGAAATCAAACCTCGTGCCTCAAAACTGAACACCAATTCTGAATCCCTCAATCATCACTTCCACTAAACCTTGGCGGTACCGAGAATCGACCCGAGAGTACCAAGAACAGCGAAAGCTAAAAGAGGGCTAACATCAATTGTACCAAAAACAGGAGGAACAATCTTCCTAAAAAGGCTCAAGTAAGGATCAGTGAGGTCCCTAATTGCAGAAAAAGGCTGCATTTCCCAAGGCATATTAGGGAACCAGCTAAGTAAAACCCTAACCATTAGAACCCCACTATAGATATCAAGCCATTTCGCCATACCAGAAGCAATGGCAGTCAATGGGGGGACCTGGGACCTGCTTGGAACACTTAAGAACAGGGGAACCAGAGTAGAAACCACATTGTCTAACAGATATTGAAGGGTTTCGAGTAGTTGAGATGATGCGGTGAAGTAAAGGGTCTTGAGATTGAGGAATTGGGTTCTGATGATTTGGGCGATTTTGGAGGAGAGGGAAAACAGGGCATTTAGGGTTTTGGTTGAGTTAGTTATGAATTGGGGATTTTCAGGTGAGATTTGGGGGAAATTAGGGTTCAAGGAGGAGAAAGTGAGTAGTCGGGAATTCTGGGGTTTTAGAGAGTGGAGTTTTAGGGGTTGTTTTAGGGAGATTTTGAGGGGAGAAAGAGAGCATGCGGTGGAGTTTGGAGGAGGAAGAGAGGTTATGGGTTGACGGTGGTGGTTGTTGCGGCGGAGGCAGGCGGTGGAATTGAGGTTTTGGGGGAGGAGAAGGGATCCGCTGCCGGCGGTGGCGGTAAACATTGTTTGATCCCTGATTCCAGAATTTGCAAAGAAGAAAGTATGTTTGCAGTATTTCTTCTTCTACAATTTTGAAGTTCTTTTTCGACTTTAGCGGGTTTGACCGCTATTTGTCTGTTGACTATCCGTACTCCGTGCTTTATTTCTTTTTTTCTGTGAAAAATAAATAAATTAGGCGGTACATGGTTGAATTATACTTTCCTTTTCTCCTTTTGTTTGCTAAATTTGACTTTTACGATATTTAAAACATCACTTAAAATGTAAATATACTTGTAAAAAATCTATAAAATGTCTTGATATTTTTAAAATATACATTTAATCAAATCTAACAAGATTATACATGTTTTTTTTTTTTAGGTTTTTAACGAGAATTCATTCGACCCCAAAATATGCAATGGGGTAAATATTTAAAAACAAAGGCAGTATGAAAAAACACTTTGATGAAGTAACTTTGACAAAAGATTGATTAAGTTACATATTTGAACAAATTTCATAAAATTTTATTGATATCCCTCCCTATTTAATTAAACGATATAGTTTGACCTACACGTAATTAAAAGATATAGTTTGACCTACACGTAATTAAAAGATATAGTTTGACCGACACGTAATTTTAGGAGGGTGAATTGAATTTATTAAAATTAGATGCAAATGAGGTATTGAATTATTATTTATTGTAAAAATTGACAGTGAGTGAATTATTTATTGTATTAAAAAGAGGATGTGATTAAGTGTGAGACCACAAGAGGAAAAGAAAGATTAATATAATTGTATGCGGAGATCGTGAAATGCCAAAAATAAGAAGTACTTCCTCCGTCCTGGAATACTCGCAACGGTTTGATTTTTTGCACTATTCACATAATTCACTTTTACCCTATTTTTTTTTTTTTTATAATATATGAAAAAAAGTGTTATAATATAATGTAGGCTTCATCTTAATATATATTTTCAAAGTATTAATATTTATAAGTTTTTATAATATATAATTGAAGATATTGATAGTCAAAGTTGTGCAGTGGCAAGCGTGTCCAGTCAAACCGTTGCGAGTATTCCGGGACGGAGGGAATATACCTTTTAATTAAATACGATCGATTATAGAAAGTGTATCTTTTAACTAAATGTTGTAATAATTGGGTTTTCAAGGCAAATACTAGAATAAGAATAAGAACGAGTTTAGGAAATCGTTGCGCCGTGGTAACCAAACCACTGCCTTGAAAACGAGATTCGGTGCAACCGGGGTGCACAATTGTATCCACCGATTCGTTCCCTAAGGTTTACACAACTCTCAACACACAAAGGCACTTTTGGGTGATGAGATGGAGCCACATAAACTTATGCCCAAAAGAATAAGAAGGAAAAGGTTTGAAGAGATACAAATATTCATGACTTAATCATGAACCAAAATTCTTCCATCCAAAACAAAAGGGAAAGGAGGAGGAGAGGAAGAGATCAATATATGTGTGTACCAACAACTCAGAAAATGAAGAGTACTTATAGGATGTGTGGAGGAGACAAAACAATCCAAAGAAATCAAAGGTTTCAAAGGAATTCAATGATATTAATCAACCATAAACCCATGATAATGAAGAGTTGATAACCCCCATAATCAAGAGAAATAATGGACCAACTTAATCACCATAATCAGAATGATAATTGTCCATAAATAATACTTAAAAGGTTATCATAAAGGAGGAATCCAAAGAGAAGATAAAAAACGGACAACACCAAGAACCGATCTCGAAACCTGCCGGTTTTCCAAAACTGGCCGGTTTTCGGTTCACTTCAAAAAATGCCTTTTAAGTCCGATTTTCAACTTACACTCGAAACCTGCCGGTTTCGGAAAACCTGGCAAGCAGGTTTTGAGAAACCTGCCGGTTTTCCAAAACCTGGCAGGCAGGTTTGAGCGCTTTTCCATCTTTAAATTCCAACAATCCCCCACTAAAGATGAGAAAAGATACCAAATGAAAGAGGAAGATATTGGGCATAAGAGGAGCTTAATGCTTAGTGAAGTGAATTATGACTTACAAACCCAAGGGTGGACGAACCTTGAAACCCTTAAGTCCTTGATCAAAGAGTGGACTAACCTTGAAACTCTAAGATTTAAGTCACGCCCCCACAACACATACCTCACTCCAAAGATTATGTGGACTCCGCAAAGTGTACGCGTTTTAAGCCATGCGTTTACCTTAGTTCTCATGGAAGCTCTAGGAAACTTCCCAAGTTTCCATAGAAGATGGCGAGTCTTCACAACCACGTAGGTGAATCCTCAAGTGCTTCTCAAAATAGCACTTAGTCAATAGGGTTAAATTATGTTCACTTTTAGTGAACCATCAAGAGCTACCTCGCAGCTATATTAACCCCCACAAGACCATAGATTCATTAAGAACATAATATAATGTTCAACCTCTCAAATAATTTGGTTGGTGAATCCACAAGTTGAATGCGTCCATTTCAATATGTTAGATTCATTAAGAGTTTATACAACTCAACCCTCATACAAGCGGTGGTTCTCTTTAAAGTGCATCTCAACTAGAACTCTACCATTAAGAGTTCAAAGACTCAACCTCATTCAAGCATTACAACACATGCCATAGGGATAAGCAAGTAATGCTTATTACTTTACTCAAATGGGCATAAAAGCCTATCCCCCTCGACATTTCAACCATCAAGGATCATTACATGTCCCAATTCAATCTTCGTACCATAGTGCATAGCGTACCTTGCATTAAGATTTTCCGTTAGAAAGTATAACCATAAGCAAGGACATTTAAATGGTATATGCTCACTCAAAAGCACACTTGGTAAAGAAATTATAAGATGCTTTGTTCTTGGTTCAACTAACACCAATTAAATTTGATGGGACAATTTTGTAAAACTCAATTTTACAAAAAGTTCTTTATAAAGTATGATCCTCAAATCAACATAGCCACTTTAGTGAAAGTACTTCATCAATATCAAACTTCTATAATTTGCATCGAAAACTTCAAAGCGACATACTTTGAAAACATAGCAAATAAATACCATTCGACCTTATCCATGATACCTTTAAAATGAAGCAAACCCTCGTTCACTAAAAATTTGTGAAATTAAAAACAACTCAATTATTTCACAGTAAATTCACAAATAATAGCTATGTCAAAATACCAACAATACATATCATTATCATAGCGGAAAATATACTAGCGTCCACAACCTAAATCATGTTTTAGGTCCTTTTAAAGGTTGAAACTGAAAATTACATTCCACACATACCCACAAATGATATGATTTTATATTTCCACAAATCTTCTCAAAAATTAAGAAAATGACTTACTATGAAAACCAAACATTTGTTTTCATATATTACTCAAAACCATTTACTTAAATAACACTTTCAACTTTCAAGGGAGAAGACATAGAATTCAATGAAGGTTTAAAACTCAATATTCAACATGTGATGTAAATATAACTTGAGCACATCATCCACATATCGAGTAAAATAACCACACATAATTATCACCTTGGAAAAATAAGAATTGAAATTCTCCACCCAAGTTATTAATCTAAACAACTATGAGAATTCAAATTCTACACAATCAATATGCATCAAGATATCGATAAGGTACATGTACCATTACAATGGTGATAACTCCAACACACATAATGAATTCCATAAACACATAATTCTTATCCTCAAGCATGGGAACTCATCACTCATGGTTTTACCACTTAGAACAATCACTTTACATACTTATGATAAAAGAGCATGCAATATAGGAATGAAAATTAAACTGCTCAAAAATCTAAGTGATATAAAACTTGTTCCCAAAATAATAAGAATAAGAAAATCTCACTCCCTTACGTTGATAAGGTTCTCCCAATTCAAGTATAGCCTTGACACTCCTAATAACCATCCGGTGAATAGTCATCAAACCCTTTCAAGAAAACATCTAGATATTCATATTCCTTAGGTAGGTTGCGAAACTCACAAGTAAGCTTAACTTACTCCCAAAAGCTTCCCCTCAAAGGTTAACGACAAAAAGTCTCCATTGACAAATCACGGAATTAAGGTCTTACTCATAGGAATTGAAAACACAACACAAATTCAAGGCATACATAAAAACGTCCTTTAGCATAACGGGCAATTCTCATGCCTTGAAAACTCTGACTTCAAGTATCTTCTAAATTCAATTTGTTCACTACTAACAAAAGAATTAGAAGAAAATAGAACAATCAAGCAAGAGACACTTTAAACCCAACATGCATAGCCAAACAATTAATTGCATCATGCACAAACATGCTAAAAGAAGAATTACCGTTAAAATGAGAATACTCAAAAAAATACATACCAAAACTCATCAATAAGATGAACATCCCAAGAAGTCATGGAATTACATGCATAATAAAAAGAGTACACTCAAATAATACAAGGACCAAGAAAACAAGTCCAACATTGAAATATTAGGCACTTCCCATATAGTGGACTTAAAAGTCTCTTTTACATGACACCTAAAAATTTCGAATCTCGAATATTTGGACTCACAACCACTTTCCAAAAAACACCGGGGTCTAAAGGTTTCCCAAGAGAAACTCTCAAAAATACATGAGCATTCAAAAACAACCCCCACATGGAAATAATAAGCCCAAAAATTAAGATCATAAAATGATCACTCAACAAGGTTAAACTATGAGAAATGCCATAATAAAATTATGTACTCAACAATTCCCATAAAACCATTTTAAGATCAATAAACCCTTAAAACTCAAGTCTCAAAACTTTTGGCCAACTTTAATGAAATTCCAACACCAACACAAATAAAAAGGCTATTTAGTCTCAACCATAGAAAATTCATTAAACAACACCATACCAATCATGACAAGATTAATGGTCAAATTCCCAAAAGTGTAGTGACTCGAATAATCAGGTATACATCCAAGGAAAATATTATACGTAAAAACTCACTCAACATATTCCAAGGAAAAGGGTTAACATAGTTTGCTTCCACAAACTCAAACACTTATGTTCTAGGGGGTCATCACAAGCTTATGATAACTTGCTCCAATGGGTACACAAAAACTCCAAGGAATTAAATATGCATATTTCCAACAATGCATAAGAAACCATTGATTATGAAGTTACATACCCAATATTCATGGTGATAAACAAGAACTTGGAATCATACGTATACACCAATATTACTATGACAAGTTAGCGCTTGAAATGACAACGTACAAGGCTAATAATCTAATCACTATTAGAATAAAACTACTTATTAAATACCCTTAGTAAAGCAAGTACACAAAGTCACAAGCCCAAAATTCCTCTACCAAGGAAAATATGACAATGCACAAATAATTCACATTAGTCTTTGAAAGACTAAAAACATAACTTTAATAAAACTAAGGTCTCCTCATGAAATTAAACATGCATGAAACCAAAGTAAACTGTAGAGTGCAATAACATGTTCATACATCATAAATAATTCAAATACTCTACTTTCTAGTAATCATTCCAACAAACATCATTTGACAATATAAAAATCAATTTTAATATTGTCATCTTCACAAAATATAATTTGTTGAAATGACTATTAGAAATGAACATGTTAGAATAATATCTTATTAAAAGAAGTAGTTTAGAATGAACCTCCCTTGATATTAAATCAAGTATGTGTATTGTAAGACATTCCAAAATCTTCAATCAATCCTCCATCACGATATCATGACCACCATTCATCAATCATCTTCTTCCAAGACGTTACTTTTGACTTTCCGTATCCAGAAAAATCAGGTTCGTTGTTGAAGTTGTAACTGACGACCGCGATCATCCAATGACAATCCGACCGTAGAAAATCAAGCCCAAGATGTCCCGGATATTGTGTCAAAATTTCAGGACAATCGGACCATGGATGAACCTCGATCCGGATCAATCTTTGAGACTTCTCCCAGAAAAACGTGAATGAAAAACATCTTTGGAAACCCTCTAAATTCCCTTTATCTTTCACTCAAACTCACAAATATAAATTTCCTCAAAAATCATAAGAAGTATTTAGCCATTGAAATATATCTCGTTTTCAAATTGTTGTAATAATTGGGTTTTCAAGGCAAATACTAGAATAAGAATAAGAACGAGTTTAGGAAATCGTTGCGCCGTGGTAACCAAACCACTGCCTTGAAAACGAGATTCGGTGCAACCGGGGTGCACAATTGTATCCACCGATTCGTTCCCTAAGGTTTACACAACTCTCAACACACAAAGGCACTTTTGGGTGATGAGATGGAGCCACATAAACTTATGCCCAAAAGAATAAGAAGGAAAAGGTTTGAAGAGATACAAATATTCATGACTTAATCATGAACCAAAATTCTTCCATCCAAAACAAAAGGGAAAGGAGGAGGAGAGGAAGAGATCAATATATGTGTGTACCAACAACTCAGAAAATGAAGAGTACTTATAGGATGTGTGGAGGAGACAAAACAATCCAAAGAAATCAAAGGTTTCAAAGGAATTCAATGATATTAATCAACCATAAACCCATGATAATGAAGAGTTGATAACCCCCATAATCAAGAGAAATAATGGACCAACTTAATCACCATAATCAGAATGATAATTGTCCATAAATAATACTTAAAAGGTTATCATAAAGGAGGAATCCAAAGAGAAGATCAAAAACGGACAACACCAAGAACCGATCTCGAAACCTGCCGGGTTTCCAAAACCGGCCGGTTTTCGGTTCACTTCAAAAAATGCCTTTTAAGTCCGATTTTCAACTTACACTCGAAACCTGCCGGTTTCCGAAAACCTAGCAGGCAGGTTTTGAGAAACCTGCCGATTTTCCAAAACCTGGCAGGCAGGTTTTGAGCGCTTTTCCATCTTTAAATTCCAACACTAAATACAGAGGGAGTAATTTGGAGTCTGTAATATTTTCCTTGCGTTACGTTGTAAAAGTATTACTCTGTGGTTAAAGTTTCGATCATAGTCAACTTTGGTCAAGTATAGGGTTCATAGGAGTTCCACTACACCATAGGAGTTCCACTACACCCAAAGAGGCTTGTGTCCAATTTAGACCGAAGTAACATGGATTATACAAATTAGTATGTTTGGTAATAAATAGTAACTTATTTAACACCTCAACTAAGTATCAACTTATAAGATTGAAGAGCTACTCCTCCCATGACCTATATTCAAAATGGATAACTTCACTCCTTACTTACACGACTAGGCTCATGACAAAAGGTATTTCAACTGGTTAAAACTAAGATTAAAGGAAAATTAAGAGAAGGGGAACAATTTGATTTTAAAATGTCATTAATTTGCTGATTTTGAGGGTCCTGTAATGGGGGGAGAGAAAATTGCAGATTGTTGTTAATAGTTGCCACTTTTGATTTAAACCCAGTTTTTAGGTTGGGCCGTCTAATTAACCATACTAGTTTAGATCCCGTGCATGCACGGATTTTTATCAATTTTTTCCACAAAATATTTAAATGAATATTTCTTAAACTACAGCATAGGTATAACATTTTTAACATACTCGTTTAAATTTATTCATCTAATATGCATATTTAAAATGCTAATATGGTAATTTGACTAAAATATTGAGTGATATATTAATATATAGATCGCGATTTGACTAAAATCTTATCAATTAAGAATAATTATTATTACGTCGTATCTATTATTGCCATAATTTATAAACTAAATTTTGTTTCCATACATAAATAGTTTATAAAAAAAGGAAGAGAATAAAAATAAAATAAAACAAATACACTTTTTTGGGAAAGTGTTTTTCGACGGGAAAATATCGCACTAGGAATTGACACGTGTCATTCCTGGTGTCTCTTTTAGTATATAGTAATAGATAATAGATAGATAGGTCCACATTGTCTCCTACAATTTGTGAATACCAATTAGACTTTTGTTGGATCATACATTGATGTACCCATTGACCCACCCACATTATTAGGCCCAAAAGTCCATATTGTCTCATCTTTCTTTTTCTGAATTAAAATTTTGAATTTCGAAGTTATGAACTTAAACTTAATTATGGGCCTTAAGTTATGGCTTTATTTGCTGGCCCAAATTTGATATTTGATCCGAATATCTGGAGATTTACGGAGTGAGTGATAATGAAAAGGAGGAAGATATGAAAAATCAAAGTGTTGCAACTAAAAGATAACAGGTGTAATTATTATATTGGATGCGTGAGTAACATTAGCGTGTGAGTACAAATATACAAAAACCTATGTATACGAAGTATTACATAGCAACTACATATGTATTACTTCTGTTTTATAAAGTTCTTTACAATTACTATTTGCACGAACTCCAATGCAATATTTAATTACTAATATATTCAATTTCGTATGTAAAAAAATTATAAAAAGTTGATATTCTGAAAATACATACGGAGACCAATCTAACAAGATCTTACATGTAATGTTTTGATGTATATAATAGTGAGAATTTATTGTCAAAGTTTTCATACTTTGAACACATTTTTCAAAGCGTAAAGAACTTTCAGAAACGGAGGTAGTACTTGGTTATTAGACGGATTGGATAGAATCAAGTCAACAGTGGGTGGTGTTAAGAAAAGGTGGCTTACAATAGCTAGCAAGGGAAGAGCCGAAGAGGAGAGAAAACTAAGTACAAAATACAGTATGAGAATACCAAAACTTATACGTAGTACTACGAGTTACGGAGTATTATGATTTTATTTTACAAAATTTTAGAAATATTGCTCTTGCTATACGTCTTGTTATACGTAGTATTAACTTTGTTCAATAAAGGTCATACCCTATACTACCTCTGTATTCATTTAAATTTTTTTTATTGTGGAGCCGATTCAATAAGATAGAAGATACTTGAAATTAATAGTGCCAATTGTTTTTTTTTTTGGGTTATAAAAATTATTATGATGACATGAATAAAAAACTATAATACGTTAGCAAATCCCATGAATTTAGGTAAAGCTTAAGGTATTATATATATATACGTACAACTGTACAAGTATATATGTTTGGCTTAATGTAAATATACAAACTTTTGTATAAGGCGGTCTTTTCTGTAAGACCACCTTGTAGTGGGTTATATTCGCGGGTCAAATCTTGTTGGGCGGGTTGCGGGTCGAATTATTTGGGTCCTATAAAAAGCTTTTTTTACGCAAATTTTCCCTCATTTCAAATCACTGTTCACATTTCAGGGATTGAGGAGAGAGAAAGCTCTGTGATTCTTCGCCGATCCTTCTTCTACAATTCTACTGCCATTCTACTTGATTTCTTCAGATCTCCGACTCAGCCTCTCTGCTTCATCTTCGTTTCTGCGATTTCGTAAGTTTCTCTTTCGATTTTCTTTCGATTCACCTTCGATTTTGTTTTCTGGTGGTTTGTGATTGGCTTGTGGTGGGGGCTCATACGCGAATGAGAGCAAGATTTTTGGTGGATTTTATTGATGCAATAATTAAGGCTTACGAAGCAGCGGTGAGGAAGGTGGCGGCGTTGTCGATTGCGGCGGTAGTGTAGGTCTTCGCTCACCACAAAGGATGCTCGTAAGTCTGCAACCACTGGATCTCCGCCTTCAAAACAGGTCTGATTTTCTAACATTATTACTCCTATTTGAATGCTAGAGATTTCGATTTATTTCTTTGAAATTATTAGGATTGAGTTTTTATTTGGATTTTCATTTTAGGTTTTTGTTTTTTGTTTCTTTTTATTAAATTCCGGCGAGAAATTAGGGTTCCAGCGAAGGAAAGAATCAGATCCTCGCCGGCGAGCAGCGAGAGATGAAGGAGAGGTCGCCGGCGTGAAGATTCAGAGCCGCCATTGTTTGCTGTTATGTGCTCTGATTTTCCTTCATTTCTAATTTGACATATATCAGACCTGTAAATGTTCTTGTGGTGGTTGTGCTGGTGGCTATGATTCCCCGGTGGCGGCTGTAGCGGTGGCAGCAATGCGAAGGAACAATGCTGCAGAGGCCGCACAAGTCCTAACAACTGTTGTTGGTGGTCGTTGTTGTTAAGGATCTACTTTGTTGTAGTTACAGATTTGTTTTAGTTATAGTTTGGTTATATTTAGTTAATAAATCAAATGGTTTAGTAATACATTGTATTTTAAAATTGCAAAGAAATGTAATTAATATCCAAATTTGTATTTTAACAATTTTGTTCATTTATAATAGTCATGATTAAATAGGTTTTAGTTATGAATAAATTTATTTTAGTTACATATTTGTTATATTTTTTAGTTATTCTTTTTAGTTAAGATTAAATTTCTGGATTTTAGTTAAGTTTTTTGAGTTTTAGTTATGATTTCGTGAAATTCATTTAATTTAATATGAAATTCAATTAGTTGAGCAATCGAAAAAATTAGTTAAGCATCAAAGACAATTAGTTAAGCAATTAGACCAATTAGTTAAGTGGTCAAACTAATAAGTTTACAGATATAAATTTGTTAAGCCGAAAATTCAATTAGTTAAGCAAAGAAATCAATTAGTTAAACAATGAAACTAATTAGTTGAGCTTGAAATTCAATTATTTAAGCTACGAAACCAATTAGTTAAACAATGGAACTAGTCAGTGAAGCAATGGAACCAATTAGTTAAGCACAGAACTAATTAGTTAAACCTGAAATTCAATTAGTCAAGTAATGGAACCTAATAGTTAAGCAATGCAACCAATTAGTAAAGCAATTGAACGATTTAGTTAAAGCAATGAAACCAATTAGTTAAACAATTGAACCAATTAGTTAAGTTTGAAATTCAATTAGTTAAGTTATGGAACTAATTAGTTAAGCAATGAAACGATTTAGTTAAATCAATGAAACTAATTAGTTAAACCTGAAATTCAATTAGTCAAGTAATGGAACCTAATAGTTAAGCAATGCAACCAATTAGTTAAGCAATTGAACGATTTAGTTAAAGCAATGAAACCAATTAGTTAAACCTGGAATTCAATTAGTTAAGCAATTGAACCAATTAGTTAAGTTTGAAATTCAATTAGTTAAGTAACGAAACTAATTAGTTAAGCAATGAAACGATTTAGTTAAAGCAATGAAACCAATTAGTTAAGCCTGAAATTTAATTAGTTAAGCAATTGAACAAATTAGTTAAGTTTGAATTTTAATTAGTTAAGTAATGGAACATTTTAGTTAAGGGTTTTTGAGTCGTAGTTTTTTTTTTTAAAAAAAAATCAGTTTTAGTTAAACAATGAAATCAATTAGTTAAGCACTGGAACTAATTAGTTATGCACTGGAACCAATTAGTCAAGCAACGAAACCAATTAGTTAAACAATGAAACCAATTGATTAAACAATAGAACCAATTAGTTAAGCAATGAAACCAATTAGTAAAGTTTGAAATTTAATTAGTTAAGCAATGAAAAGCAATGGAACAAATTAGGTAAGCACTGTAATGAATTAGTGAAGCACTGTAACGAATTAGTGAAGCACTGAAACCAATTAGTTAAACATTGAAACTAATTAGTTAAATCGAACCGATTAGTTAAGTAATGTAACCTATTAGTTAAGCATTGAAACTAATTACTTAAGCGATGAAACCAATAAGTTTAGAGTTATAAAGAAAATATTTGTTAAGCCTAATATTCAATTAGTTAAGCAACGAAACCAATCAGTTAAGCATAATTTCGTTTTAACTAAAACAATATTAATTTTAACTAAATCAAAACTTTTTTTTAACTAAAACGAAATTATGCCTAACTATAACAACTTTAATCATAACTAAAACAAATTTAATTATAAATAAAATAATAAAACTAAAATGGAGAAAGATTCAACTAAATCATTTTATTTCTTAACTAAATATAACAAAAGTATAACTAAAACAATAATTGACTTAAATGTAACTATATCATTTTATTTTAAACTAAATATAACAAAAGTATGACTAAAACAATTCAATTCTTAACTAGAAGGGGATATATTTAATGAGATCAACAAATGTATATTATTGAACTCTCGACAGGGTTATTTAGAAAGTTAAAACAAATACAATTAGTCAACTAGTACTAGGTGCTTGGGAGTAGTGTGTTTAGTTTAAGCTTCAGTAGTATCTGTCTCATCCTTGCAAGATCGGTCAGCCTCTAGGGCTTTGGTCTTTGGATCACAACAATAGAAGACTTCTTTTCCTGTTCTTTCTTCCCTCTTTTCTGAACTATAGCCGAAACTTCCTTAGGAAAGAGCTATGCAATTGTTGGCCAGAAATAACTGCAAAATAAACACGACTATTTAAGGAAAAACTCATTGCTAATTGCTACCAAAGAGAGATAGTAATGGCTGCCCATATTCACTACACTGCAATAGATTTGCAATTCATTTTTTCTTGCTATCTAAATGCGAAAAAGGCAGAAATGCGAAAAGGCAGAAATGCAAAAAGGCAATTCATTTTTTCTTGCTATCTACGCAACCTACGACACACCATGGACAGAAAATAGACTCCTCAACTCGTGAGATCAACTGTCAAGATCAACACATTTTACCTCCCAACATGAGCTTTGGAGAAAGCACTTGATTATGTTTCATTGCCAAAAACATAATCCATGTATCTAAAGCACATGAAACAGATTCTATGAGTACTCAAAGCTTTACCTATACATGAAACATATTCTATCAGTAGTTTAATTATGTTCCTGTTACCAATCTTGGTATTAGATAATTAAGAACAATGGCTCTACCAACGCTTCTTTCTTAGACACAGTGTAACTTCCCACCAGAGCTGAATGGAAACTCAAAGTGCATGATGGAAGCAGATTAGGGGATTAATATAACAACTCCCAGGACTTGATCAAATGACACTTACACACTAACACATGACACTAACACATGTAACCAACATTCAGTACAGACAACCCTGTAATCCAGTAATGTAGTAGAACTTGGCATAACTTTCAAAACCAAATTGGAAGCACATCAAAAGCAAAAATCAATTGTATCCTAGTTCATAAGTTCATAACTAAAGTATCCTAGTTCATAACTAAAAACAAGAAAAGCATAACTAATTAACATAAACAAATTCATAGCTAAACCAAAACAACCCACACAACAACAAAAATAATCAAACAAAATCTGCAAAATCAAAAACCTCAATTGCAACTAGAAACACAAAATTAAAAAAAACATGTAAATTAAATACATTACATGTATAACTAAAACACTAAAATTATTAACTAAAACACTAAAATTCTAAACTAAAACAAAAATTAAATCACCAACAACGTAACCGACCGTCAACATCAACAACCGGCTAATAGCCACAAATCCAAATTCTAAAGTTCAAGTAAACCCTAATTAATTGAGAGAGAGTTACCAGGAAAAATGAAGGCGGAGGTCGGAGAAGAAAGAGAGGCAGAAGTAAGAGATTCTCCACCGCCTTCCCTAGCAGCAGCCAACCGCACCTCCACCATCGCCACCTCCTGTCATGAAATCGAAAATCGAAAATCGAAAATTGTAAAATCAATAAATTAAAGAGAACAAACTGAAAAATAAAAACAACGGAGAACAAATTAAAGAGAAAAATAACGACGGATTGAAACTCAACTAATTAAATGGAGTGACTGAGGTAGCCGGAGATCGATTGAGGAAGGAGAAAAGGCGAATGAGTGTTTCTAGGGTTTCGGAGGGGACGACGACGAGTACAACGGTGGCGAGGAGGTGAGGAGATCGCTGCAAGGAGGCGCCGACGACATGGCCGAGTTTTCTTAGGGGAGAGAGAGAGCGTGCAAAGACTTTGGAGGAGAGAGAGAGCAGAGAGAGTTTGAAGGAGGAACTGAGGAAGACGGAAATGAAAATGAAAGGAGAGAGAAAAAAAATCATATATATGGCGCGTGAGACCACGCGCGCGTGGTTGGCTCTTGAGGTCTTTCCTACACGCGCCTATAAGGCGGTCTTACCGAAAAGTTTCTGATGTAAATATACTAGATTGAGTAAATCCATGATTAGTATAAACTAATAGTTTTCAATAATTAGCACATCCCGCGAATTTAGGTTAATTGGAAGCTAGTGTTGATTTTCTCCTACTAAATTATGGACCAACATTGTACGTAATAGGTTAGTACAACTACCTTGTATAGTTGTATTCTGTATGATGTTGGACAGAGTTGGACGCGTTTGAAAAATTTACCAAAACTTTGCGCGCACATATATTAAGTATGTACTCCCTCCGTCCCATAATTATCTTCCTGTTTGACCAAAAACACGGATTTTAAGAAAAGTGGAATATAGTACATGAAAAAGTGAAATAAAGTACAAATGATGATTGAGTTGTATGGAAAAGTGCAATAAAGTACATGTGAAAGAGAATATATAGTACATGGGAAAAGTGAAATATAGTACATGGGTGGAGTTTTCAATTCAATTTTAATTAATATAGTACTCCATCCGTCTCTTTTTGTTCTTTACGTTTTCTTTTTTGGGTATTTCAAAATGTTCTTTACATTTTCTTTTATATTATCACACAAATGACTTAGGATTCTATCAAAATTTGTGTCCAATTATTATTTTAACCAATTAAATTCATTATGTCATTTAATATTTCACACTTTTTCATTGGAACATTAAAATTTTCTCATTTCCCAATATCAGAATTTTGATAAAAATAAAACATTATAAATAAACGTAATTTATCTTGTTTAAATAAAAAAATTGAGGGAATCTCGATGCAATTTAATTAATCGTTAAAACGCGTGAAAAATACCAAACGTAAAAAACAAAAAGAGACGGAGGGAGTACATGAAAAAGTGGGGACCTTAGTAGCCAAAATTAGAAACAGGAAGATAATTTTAGGACGCTCGTTTATGAAAGCAGGAAGATATTTTTGGGACGGAGAGAGTAGTATGTTGATATTTACAACGTTAATAAAGTGAAGCGGGTAAACGAGTCATTTGGATCCATTTAGGTCGGGCACGAATTGACTAGATTTGATTCGGGGTCACATAATCTATATATCTACTTCCTATATATAATTAGCAAAACCTTAGAAAACAATCCATTTAATATTAGTTTATTTTTTGGGTGCAAATGAGCCATAAATGGCGGGGATGAGAATCGATCTCAGGATCATCTGGAACCGGGAAAAAAGCTTTAACCAACTAAGCTATCCATTTAATATTAGTAGATTGCTTCAAATCATTTTTTTATTCAAAGTAATTGAGTCAAGGGTTCAGACTTCAGAGCTTATTTGAACAAGTGTTGATGCAAGCTGAAGCAAATCTTAATATATATTGTAAGGGAGACTTATGTACCGAACCTTAGGCTAACGCTTCACGTCTCCTGTGAGACCAGTCACACCATCAACTTGATGGTGTGACGAGCGCAAAACCAATAGCGTACCTCCCTTAAAACTATATAAAAAAAAAGTAACAGATCTAAACTATAGAAGTAACATATCTAAATTAAAAATGTACCTCTCCGAAAACTATTCCGTATAAAGAAAAAGTAACACGTCTAAACTATAGAAATAACATACCTAAACTAAAAAAGTACCTCATCTAAAATTATAAAAAAAAACTAACAGATCTAAACTATAGAAGTAACATACCTAAACTAAAAAAGTACCTCCTCTAAAATTATATATATATATATATATATATATATGTATATATAAAAAAGTAACATGTATATATATGTTTTAAACTATATATATATATATATATATATATATATAAAAGTAACATGTCTAAACTATAGAAGTAACATACCTAAACGAAAAATGTACCTCCCCTAAAACTATTCCTTATAAAAAAAGTAACATGTCTAAACTATAGAAGTAACATACCTAAACTAAAAAAGTACCTCTTCTAAAATTATAAAAAAAAAGTAACATGTCTAAACTATAGAAGTAACATACCTAAACTAAAAAAAACACCTCCTCTAAAATTATTCAAAAAAAAAGTAACATGTCTAAACTATAAAAGTAACATACCTAAACTAAGAAGGTATCTCCCCTAAAACTACTCCGTATAAAAAAAGTAACATGTATAAACTATAAAAGTAACATACCTAAACTAAAAAAAATACTTCCTCTAAAATTATAAAAAAAAAGTAACATGTCTAAACTATAGAAATAACATACCTAAACTAAGAAGGTATCTCCCCTAAAACTACTCCGTATAAAAAAAGTAACATGTATAAACTATAGAAATAACATACCTAAACTAAAAAAAGTACCTCCTCTAAAATTATAAAAAAAAGTAACATATCTAAACTATAGAAGTAACATACATAAATTCGCAAGTGTGAACTGGTCTCACTATCAGTTGATGGTGAGGACAGTCTCATATAAGAATTTGGGTATTAATATAACCATCGTATGTGTGTTAAAAAAAAGTTGAACAAGTAATTGGAATAATTTGTGCAAGTAATTGATACTACGTATAATGCGTATGTGTAAGTCGATCTAGGCATCTAGCTACACGGTGGTCGGAACGTCGGTTTGTTCGGGCTGGTGGTTTGGTAACGTGGACGACCCATGAAAGTTCTAATTAATAGGAGGGCTAAATTAACATACCTAGTACTTCGTTTAAAGGTTTTGTTTAAGTAAAGCTTTAGGCTCCGTTTGGTAGGGCGTAAAACGTTTTCATGGAAAATGATTTTCTCCTTTTTAATCATTTTACGTTGTTTGGTTGGGTAAGGGATGGAAAACAATTTTCCATTACTCTCTCAATGATGGAAAACCCTTTTCCATTTGAAAGGGAGGGAAACCACTTTTCCTTCTTTCCTCCTTACCTCCCTATCCTTTCTTCCACTCAATCTTCACCATCTTCTCCCATTTTCCTTTAAGTTACCAAACAAAGGAAAACTAATTTGAAATTGTATTTTCCCTTGAAAACTGTTTTCCATGAAAAATTGTTTTACAATGAAAACGTTTTACGCCTTACCAAACGGAGCCTTAATGTATGAAGTAAAAAAGAAATGTACATCAACATATTAATTTTATAGTTTTAAATGATACAACTAGTAATACGGAGTAATTATAATAATTTACCTAAAATGAACGGTCACACCCTCCTAAAAAGCCTTAGGAAACATGCAAGCTAATTGATCAAGCAAAAACAACTTTAATTCTACATCAATCTCCAATGGAGAGCTACAAGACCTACAACGATCGTTGATCGATATTTGAGAATCATGTACACTTCTAAACGTATCCATAAACCTAGTCATTCATCATAACATGATAGAATATTTTCAATCTTTAAAATCTTTTAATGGTATTGTTTGCATCGAATTTTCATACTCGGTAAGAAAAAATTCCATATCATATTACTTCAGTTCATATATATACTTCATCAAAATTACAACACTTCATAAGAACCTTACACATTTATTAGATTCCAAAAAAGAAAAAAAATTGCCCACTTTTACTTCCTTGATATAATCCCACTTCCATGAAAATTATACTTACAACTTACCATCACATTCAACAAAATGATATGGTAAAAAAAGAAACAATGAAAATAAGTTCAACACAAGAAAAACCACCCTTTACCCCCAAAATAAAGATAAAAATAAAA
Source organism: Spinacia oleracea (assembly GCF_020520425.1). Taxonomy (NCBI): domain Eukaryota; kingdom Viridiplantae; phylum Streptophyta; class Magnoliopsida; order Caryophyllales; family Amaranthaceae; genus Spinacia; species Spinacia oleracea. The sequence continues at coordinate 5,644,176 of NC_079491.1, forward strand.
ATCAAATCAAGGGAAATGCTTGTGGCCTTAAAATGGTCAAGGACCTCAAATAAGCCTCAATCCACTTCCCATTAGCCCCTAAATCAGCCATAAACCTCTTCAACACCCGGAATGGGCCCGCCATGTAGCTCCAATGCACCACCGTCCGTGGGCCCAGATTAACCCCACGACGCCGATTCCCTAGCCTTACCGAGCTCAGTCGCCGCCTTCTCAACCTCCTCCGTGGGCGGCACCACCCCGTTAGAACGGCCGAGTTCGGGAGGAAGGAGACGGTGATTGACCCTCTAGACTTCAACATTATGGTGTAATAATTAGTTTTTGTATGATAATTAAGGTGGAGTGATTATGTGTTAATTAACCTAGTAGAGCTAGATCATATAAATATATATAGTGGAGTTAAAAGAGGGATGAGTGATGTGCAATGATTATGGTCATTATGCCAATTATGTTTGCTTAAGTAGTCATCTTATGACAAGTATTAAATTAATTACATAAGCTAAGTAAAGAGGGAATATAATTTGCTTTAATGATCTTGAGTTATATTTTTTTTTTAATTAGCATAGATGGGTATGATGATGACAACTAGCTACTACAACATACTCTTTTCAACTTTTGTAATGAAAATTGATAAACTCCATTGGACCACGGTAGAGGACAGTCCAACCGCATATGATTATATAAGTCTGATAAGGATTCATCCTAAAATTAATTGTTGATAAGTAAAGTGACTCATCAATCTCATACGTTAGTCCTTGCCTGCATCAAAAAACTTGTTATGTACTCCTTCTTTCTTCTTTCTCCACGTAATTAGTCTCGACTCACGTATAGATTATTCTTCTTAATAAAAATTGGAGATCATTTGAATATAATGCTTTAATTAAGGTAATTAACTATAAAGCTAGATGAAAGTACCATTTGTGTAGCAAATGAGCAGTAAAGGTCCCTTAGGAAATCGTACGAGCCGCGAAAAATTTATAAGTTAATTAAATAATAATTGGTAATTACTATTGAAATGAAAGGCTAAGGTCAAGAAGTAGTTAGCATTATTTGGATCATGATGATGCATAGCTAATATGTTCTTTCTGCGGAATGGAAGGTCCCTCTCAATTGGTGTCAATATTCTTCGATTAAAGAGAAGAAAGTTGTATAACTAATTATCCTTTAATTAAGCTTAACTTGGTTTTTGTACTTACTCTGTTACTAAATAGTTGCATCATTTCAGAAAATGTAAACAGACAATTCTACCCTTCATGTTCCTTCCTTTCATACAAGTGGTACCACCATATAGTGATACTACGTACATGAAATGTAACTAGACCTGGCAAACGGGTCGTTTGGGTTGGATTTGGACCGAATCTATTCGGGTCGGGTCATTTCGGTTTATTTTCTTTCGGGTCCGGTTTCGGGTATGTGTCGGACTGTCGGATCTATTCGGGTAACTACGGTTTTTTATAATTGGGTCGGGTCTGGTTCGGGTCAATATCGGATCGGGTTTTTGGGCTTATATCGGGTTGTTTGGGTTAGATCGAGTTTTACGGATTTCGAGTTTTGATTAAGATGTTTCTCTTTAGATTTGGTGGTCACTATCGTAAAATTATCAAAGCTTTTTCTTATAACACAAAAGAGTATAAATTAATAAAAAGAAAATAATAACAATAATAATAATATTAAATAAAATAAGAGTAATAGTATGAAATGTTTTTTAAAAAAAAACTTGTACTTAAAACTAATTGGTAAATTCAAGGTGCTTTTCGGTTCGAATCGGTTCAATTTGATTTAAATTTTACAGTTATTTTCGGTTCGGGTTAGTTTGTTTTTGTCGGGTACTTCAGTTCGAATCGTTCGGGTATAGGTTCATTTCAGGTCAAATCACTTCCGGGTCGGTTTCAATTTCGGGTCGGTTCTATTTGGTTTTCGGGTTATTATTTTGGATCAATTTCGGGTTACAGATAGGATCAATCGTGTCGATTTTTCGAGTCCGGGTCAGTTTTTCCAGGTCTAACTGTAACCACCATTTTAGTAGGAGTATATATGTTGGCTGGCTCAATCCTTTTGTTTATACTCCGTATAAAGAAAGAAGAATCAGGTTTAGACCCTTTAATTTGGGAGGCCGATCTAAAGTATCCTAACGGAGGATAAGGGAGAGGGAATGATCAAAAGAAGAATTCGGCTCGATCATTTTAAACTCCTACTAGCTTAGATAATCTAGCAATTTTATTAAGCCAACACATTTGTTCAACTCAGCTAAGGAGATAGAATTGAACATTCTCTATTAAGGTGAGGTTGCTTCTAAGTCGAAATTTAGTAGGAGCATGTTTTCTTTGATTACGCTAAAGTTCAAGTTGTTGCATCACTTGTTTGTTTTTGAGTTATTACTACGAATTTAGTAAAAGATTAGCAGTTCTAATACAAAACGTATATTTTAAGAAATAAATGACTTGTGCAATGACGATGCATGTAAATCAACATCAAGCCTTCAAGTTATCTGTTTACTCGTCCGACGTCCCACCGCCGCATTTTAGATTGCTAGCATCTTAATTTTATAAGAGAGCAAAATCACAAGTGCATAATTTTATTTTTATTTTTTTATTTTTTTTATGTGTGTGTAGAGAGAGTTACGGGGACAATGATGCATGTACACAGTATTCAATCTCATATTTTGAATACTACGTACCTTCAAAAATTTTAATCAACAAAACTAATTGGTATTTACTATAGTTTCAACATAACAATTAACAACATTCCCTTGATTTATTTTATTTGTACGTTTACATATTTTGAGGGTTTAATTAGTGACTAATTACTTCTACATTGTATAAAACTAGTTGTCATCGTTATTATGTTGTTTGTGAAGTATATATATATTTTAAAAAGAAAACGTATGTCTATCTATTGCACCAACTACTTAAAAAAAATACCATCATTTCATAGATAACTTTTTAAATTTAATTAGAAGCAATCATATGAAATTAAATTATAGAAGTATACAGACAAAATACAATGGATTTTTGTTAAGATCTGACCCATGAAACATTACGTGTGATAGTCTCACATTGTTAAAATAGGAGAGAGATATAAACGAGATTCAATCAGTCACTGACAAAAATGATGCATCTTATTCTTTCAATCACTTTTTTATTTAGAGATCAGTCACTGAGAAAAATGATATAAACGAGATTTAATCATAAACTATATCTACCTAATTAAAGATACAATGTTCATCATAAACAAATCCTTAAAAGTGGTGGAGTCTAGCTAATGAGCTGGTCTATGTAAATTGACAAGCAAAAGCCAAGCCGTAAGGAACTAAGGACACTTGTTCCGTGTATCGAGCCATGAGTGTCAACATGCATGCAGGTAAGACTTAACTGGTCATTCATGTTGGAAAATACTTTACAAAGCCAGCAATTAATTAATCATGATTAATGCTTGAAATTAAGTTACTATAGAAAGCCAGCAATACGTACTATCACGATTAGCCTAATGAATGTCAATTGCCTGTTGATTTAGTGGTGATTGGGGCTGAACTTGGTAGGAAGAACTCATTTTCGATCCCTTGTGAAAGATGAAGAGAATATTTTCCGTAATTCATTCTATCATTCTTAGTACATTATATAGGTAAATTACATTGAAATATCTTGCGTGAAATATGCAAAGCAATCTCGCTATTCTAGCTAACTAATTCTAGTAGGTTGACTATTTCTATTATTTACCATAATTTACATTTAACAGAATATATGTGCCATATATTCTAACACTCCCCCGCAATCGAAACGGGAGGTTTCCGAACGCTGAGAATGTCCCGAAAATCTTCAAATAATACTTGAGGGAGCCCCTTAGTAAAAATGTCAGCAATCTGATAACGGGACGGAACGTGTAGAACACGAACCTCTCCTCGTGCCACTTTTTCACGAACAAAGTGGATATCCATTTCAATATGTTTGGTGGCTGATGTTGCACCGGATTGCCCGAAAGATATATAGCACTCAGATTGTCGCAATGAACCAGTGTGGCCACAACGTTAGCAACCCCCCTATATTCCGCCTCAAACGAGACAGGGTTGGTTGTCGTTTTGGATGACCAAGAAAGCAAGTTATCCCCAAGAAAAACACAATAACCGAACGTCGAACGACGTGTATCAGGGCAACCACCCCAATCCGCATCGGTATAGGACAACAAATCAGTGACGGACGAGGGATAAAGATGCAATCCATAATCGAGAGTGCCCTGAACAGAATATATAGGGAGGGGACTGGAACCTATCCACCCAGAACTCGCCCCGAATCCGAATTACGATTAACCTAATGAATCAATTTTCATGTCTCAAACCCGGCCCTTTATACACCGTAGAAGATGTTAAATATTTTTAATGATAGTAATTTGAGATATTGAAGTATGGATTACGAAGTTCATACGCTTCTTATCCAATTGCTCGTTTGAAAATCTAAACTGCTGTAAAAACAGATCAAAACTTTGCACTATGTGTGCAATGTTCCGTCATTTGTTCTTACACACTAATCATGAATTATCTGCTAAGATTATGTGTAAGGACTAAGGACCCTTGATCTATGCCCCGACTGTTGCAATCTAATTACCTCCCCTTTAAGATTCATGCACACGTGATGTTTTATTTTGTTTGATTTTGGTTGTTACATGTAGTTTTTTTCACACCTTGACTTCATGTTGTATGACTCGTGATTCCTCCGTTTAGAAATAGTCGCACTGCTCTAAACGGAGAGAGTATCTGTTAACACGGCGGCTTTCAATATGCTGATGTTATATACTTGTATATGAAAAGTTATAGATGTCTAAGTACCACAAAACTACTTCACTTTTTACTAAGATTGTTAGTGCAAATAAGGTCACGTTTTTAACAATGAAAATATTTCACAAAAAATTATGCTAATTCAGCATTACTATTCATAATCTAATCTAATATATATATATATATATATATATAAAGAAGGTATATTTGCTGAAATATTAGAGCGCCACCTAAGATTACTAATGGTTTCGGCCAATAAAAAATAAGATTTCTAATTTATTTTTGAATTAAAAAAGTCGATTGCCATGTAGATAATTAATTAGGTGCCACGTAGATATTTTAATTAATTAATTACTAATATATACAACTCCATCTAAAATCAAACTCTAATAATTAAAAAATAAAGTTAAAATAAAATTCATTTAAAATCAAATAAATAAAATTCAATTTAAAATCAAACATTAATCCAATATTAGAGCGCCACGTAGGAATTCTAATGGTATCGGCCAATGAAAAATAACATTTTAAAATAAATTTTGAATTAAAAAATTCAAATGCCACGTAGATAAATAGTCAAGTGCCACGTAGATATTTTTATTAATTAATTATTAATATTAAGCATATATAATTTCATCCAAAAAAACACTCTCATAATTAAAAAAAATCTAAAATGAAATTCAATACAAAATAAAAAACTAATCTAATCTAATCTAATATACAAAATTGGTATATACATAGGAGTTTTCATAACAATTTAATAGAACCGTGCAGTACACACCAAAAGAAAAACTAAACAAGGCCTTCACCTCTTACCATGTAGAATCGCTACAACGGCAGGTCAAAACCATTACCGAATTTCCTTTTGAAGGTCTCGTTGGAGAATCCATGAAGGAGGAGGTGACCACAATACACCAGTATATTCAGGATAACCAGATATGAGTCCACCATCTCCATCCTCTAAATGAAACACCCGTATTTCATACTCCTTTTCCTTGTACGGCGAGAAAGAACTTTCATGAAAGACTACACAATTCCCTCTACAACCCGGAAAATCAGCAGTAGATGCAAAGAAACACCAATCAGCCCCCACAAACAGTACTCTATCTTTACCAATGGTACGAACTTTAACCCAGTTACCACCCTCTTCGTTTAGCTTGCACACCTCTAAATGTATCCTTCCACAATTGTAAATGTCATTACCTTTAACAATTAAATACAAGACATTGGAGCGATCATCAACAACAAGACGCTTTTGACTCGATCGATGATAGACATGAGGGTTTGAAACAACACACTCGTATTTTAATTTTGAGTCATATGAGAAAGCATAAAGTATCCCTTTACCATGGAGGATGAAAACCCTGTTCTGGAATTCAACAATGTCGTCAAATTCCCGATTGGAATCGAGGGATAACATCTGATGACGCGTGAGTTCAGTTATGTAAACAATACCAGATTTACGCCGGAAGAATTTGAAGGAATTATCAATTGATGAAGGGTTTGACAGACAAACAAGTTTAAATCCTGGTTTCCACATGAATCCGATGCAAAGTAAAGAGATGTGACAATCGGATAAATTCAAAATCCAAGGGTGTTCCGTAATGATTTTATTGTGAGAAAGTGGGTAGTAAAGTTTGAGCTTACCTTTTTCGAATTCTTCGACAGTGATGAGGAAGGGTTTGGATTCCGGGAATTTACGTGATCGGAGAAGACAGACTGCATTCGCTGTTATCTGGAAACTTGGATAGCCAGAAGATATAATAGGTAGGGTTTTAGGGATTTGAGAAGAGATAGAATAACTCCAATTCTTGAAAACTGATCGGAAATTGTGGGCGTCGAGTTGAGTTTCAAGGTTACCGGCGATCAATGAGAGGATTTCTGTGCAAAGCCCCGACCAATCGGCTCTCCGGCAAGCCTCCATTTTATCCAGTCTCCAACAATTGGCGATTACCCTAATTGTTTTATTTGGTAGGGAGGAATAAGAATTTTATTTAGTTGGAAAATAATAATATACGGAGTACTACTCCCTCCGTCCCCGGAAACCTCGACCCGGTTTGACCGGCACAGGGTTTAAGGGACTTGAATAGACTTATTTAATTTAATAGGTAGTAGTTGATAGTGGGGTATTATTTTAATGTAGTTAGTAGGAAATGTGTAAAGGGGTGGGGTTGAGGGAGAATAGGGGTTGAATTTTTAATTATTTTTTGTATGGAGTAGGTAGGTTAATAAGGGTGAAGTGAGAAATAATATAATATTGTTAGAATATTTCCATTTTTAGAAACAGGTCAAGTATTAAGGGACGGTCCGATAAGGAAAACAGGTCAAGTATTCCGGGACGGAGGGAGTACATAAAAGTTTAATAAAGAATTCATCTGATCTAATATATATACTTGCTTAGCTATTAGAGCGCACCTAGGACATCTAATGGTTCCGGCCAATGAAAAATAAAATTCAAATTTATTTTATATTAAATAATTAAATGTCAAGTGGATATTTTAATTAATCTATTGGTTACTACTATATACAACTCCATCCCATATCAAACACTATATATTTAAAAAAATTATATCCTAATTAAAGACTAATCTAAAATAAAATTCAATCCAAAATCAAACACGAATCTAAAATAAAATTCAATCAAAATCAAACACGAATCGAAAATAAAATTAAATCCAAAAACCAAACATTAATCCAATGGTTTCGACCAATGAAAAAAAATCTAAATTATTTTTGAATTAAAAAAGTCGAATGTCACGTACATAAATAATTAGGTTTCATGTAGATATTTTTATTAATTAGTTACTAATATATAGAACTAGATTTTAGCCCATGTGATGCAATGTTTCTATTAAATTGTTACGTTAAAATAAAACTCCTATATATATCAACTGCTATATTTTATATATTAGATTAGATTGGGTTTTTTTTTATTTTGGATTGAATTTTATTTTAGATTTTTTTTAATTATAATAGTGTTTGATTTTGGACGAAATTGTTTATAAGAAAATAATTAATAAAAATATCTACGTGGCACCTAATTATTTATCTACGTGTCATTCGACTTTTTAATTCAAAAATAATTTTGAAGTCTTATTTTTTCATTGGCCGAAACGATTTTGGATGAATTTTATTTTAGATTTATTTTTTAATTATTAGAGAGTTTGATTTTGGATGGAATTGTATATATTATTAATTAATTAATTAATTTAAATATCTACGTGGCACCTAATTAATTATCTACGTGGCACTCGATTTTTTTAATTCAAAAATAAATTAGAAATCTTATTTTTTATTGGCCGAAAACATTAGTAATCCTAGGTGGCGCTCTAATATTTCAGCAAATATGCCTCCTTTATATATATATATATATATATATATATATATATATATATATATATATATATATATATATATATATATATATATATATATTAGATTTCATCCAAAAAAACAAACACTTCGCTAATAATTAAAAAAATAAATATAAAATGAAATTCAATCCAAAATCATAAACTATAGCAGTTGCTATATGAGTTTTATTTTAACTTAACCATTTAAAAAATTCCATGCATCGCACGAGCTAAAATCTAGTAGTATATGTGATTTTGTGAACAGGTCAATATTCTGATGGGTCTATAGTTCTTAACATAATACAAAGCCACTTAGAGATAACATAGTTTTTATTTTTTTTATTTTTTTATGGGAATAACAATATCATTAATAATCAGTCATACAACATCTACAATGATAAAATAGATTTGTATACCACAGATTCAAAGAAAATACATAACTCACGGATGATACTCAAGAACTAAAAAAAATCTAGGAAAAACCCAAGTAAATTGGGAACAACTCAAGAATAAATTGGAAACAAAACCAACGGAAGAAACAACAAAAAGAAAAAACATGAATAGAAAACAATGAAAATAAAAGCAGAAGGGTAGAAAATAATCTAATTTTTGAAAAAATTAGACTATTTCCGACCTAAGCAGCTAAATATAACATAGTCGCCGACTCGCCGCCGCTATTTTTTTGATTTAAATAACATAATCTGCTACTCTATTGGGTTTAAATAAATGCGGTGCGAGTCAAAACTGTCAAAGTTGACGAGAAGATGTTGATATCATTTAACAGTTGGAATTTCCTAGGGCTCCAAGCTTTATGCAAAATGTAATTGTCAAGGATTCATAACGTGTACTCTTAACTCTATTTGAGTCAATTTAACTTGATTGCTACGTATCATTGATTCTTGATGGAAATTAAATGAAAGAGAAGACAATAAACCGGCCAGAGAGGATGAATAGCAGCTGATCGAACAAGAACTAAGGAAATGAAATATTAGGTTGTTTATTAGGTACAACATTAGTAAAGTAAAGGAAAAGAAGGAGAAATAAATAATTTATTTTCCATTATTTGGTTTGATAGAAGGAATTAAGGGGAACAAGAAAGGAAAATGACTTGACATGCAAATGAAATAGAATAAGTGATGTCGTGATGATAAAATCCTTTCATAACACTAGGAGTTAATTATGATTTATTTATTTTTGCAAAAAATATAGTTAAAGTTTTCCAAGTAATGACTTAGGTATCGCCCGAGCTCAAAAGCTGACCTGTTCATCACAACGAGTAACCAATTTCGTGTCAGCCAAAACTGAAGAACCACTTGAAATTTCCATACAAGTTCCAAAGTTTGATTATGTACTTATTATAGAAGATATAGCATTTATTTATTATTTTGTCAAGTTGTTACAAGTTAGTTAGTCCTAGTCAGCAGGTTGTTAGGCTTGCTTGTAGTATTTAAATGCTTCTCCTCTCTCATTTCAGATCATGAGATTCAGTTAATACAAAACTGATTTTTCTCTCAATTTGCTTTAATAATACGCTACTCTTCTATATGGTATCAGAGCAGAATCTCTGATAAGAGATTGAGGTTACTCGATCTTGATTGCTTGACAGATTTCATTTCTGTTTGTGATCATTTCATCCTGAGATTTGCTGCGAAAATTCATTTGATTGTGGATTTTCTTGCGTGAATTTGAGGATTTTCTTGCGAATTTTCTTGCACGAAAATTCATCTTGTGAATTCGTGAAATCACATTGTTAAATTGAGTGAAATTGTGATGGCGTTTGAGGATTCAAACGAAGATCAGTCGCATACACAGAACAACATGAATCAAGGAGGTAACAATAACAATCTTGATCCTTATTTCATTGCAAACTCAGACAATCCTACTTCTGCATTGGTGGCTGTAGTATTTTCTGGTACTAATTTCATGCGCTGGAGTAGAAATATCAAGCGAGCTTTAATTGCTAAAAATAAAGAAGGATTTATCAATGGTGACATAACTAAACCTGCAACAAATCATAAGGATTACTTGAAATGGAAGCGTGCTGATTTTATGGTAATTAGCTGGATTTTGAGTTCAATGAATCATGATCTAGTTGATGATTTTGGTTACATTGAAACTGCTGAGGAATTGTGGAAGGAATTAACTGAAAGATTTGGTCAATCCAATGGACCTCTAATCTATCAGTTGAAAAAGGAAATTGAGAACCTGAATCAGCAGAACATGACTATTGTCAATTACTATGGAAAGCTGAAGAAACTTTGGGATGAAATGCAGAATTTAAGAGCATTTCCTACCTGTTCTTGTGGTGCTATGTTGCAGTGCAGCTGTAACTTCATGAAGAAGGTTGCAGAATTTGAAGAAGAAGACAAGATGATGAAATTTTTGCTTGGTTTGAATGGTGGTTTTGGAAACACTGTGACTAATGTTTTAGCTATGGATCCTTTACCAAATATAAATCGAGTATTCTCCATCACTCAGCAGATTGAGAAACAGAAGGAAGTAAGTAATGCTGCAACAGAATGCAATGCCATGAATAGCAGTGCTATGGCTGCACAGGCTTACAGAGGTGTTGGATTTACTCAAGGAAAGAAAGATTGGAGAGATCTGAAAAAGGAAAAGCTCCACAAACAATGCACTCATTGCAAAGGGAAGGGTCATATAGTTGACCAATGTTTCAAGATCATTGGTTATCCTGATTGGTATAACACAATCAAAGCTTCAAAAGGAAGTAATCCACAGGGAAGCAGAATTGCTGCTAATGCTCACACTAATGCTGAATTTGATAGTCCTCTGGATGATGCTGATAATGACACTGGAACTGTAAGCAATGAGATGCTAAATGCAATCTGTCAAGAAGTGATGAAAGCTATGAAAGGCAAGCAGCTACAGAACAATACTGGTACTGGAAACAGCTGTTCCTATGTAAATTATGCAGGTACAATTTCCCATTCCCTTAATTGTTCTGTGAATAAGCTACTTGATGAATGCCTGTGGATTGTGGATTCTGGTGCTTGTGATCATATGACTTACAATGAAAACATGTTGACAAACATAAAAACTCTAAATAATCCTATGAAGGTAGGACTACCAGATGGATCTCAATTAACTGTAGAAATCATGGGTGATGTTGTGTTAAGTGATGATCTGATTCTGCATAATGTGTTGCTGGTTAAAGGTTTTAAACACAACTTGTTATCTGTTGGAAGACTGATAGAACATAATGGTTTTCAAGTTGAATTCACCACTGCTGGATACACTTTCCAGGACCCATCTAAGTCTATGTTGATTGGCACTGGGAAAAGAACAAATGGACTCTATTACTTTGTTGCCAGTTCAAGAAATAAGCAATGCAATGTTGTGAAACAGCAAGATGAAGCTTCTCAGCATACAAGTTGTCATAATGTGGGAAATTTAGCTGATGTAAGTCAGATACAACTGCCAAATAAGACTAGTACTAGCATTGCTGTAAATGTGAAAGATCATAGAATGAACCTAGATCTATTGCATGCTAGGTTAGGACATACTTCTCTGTCCAAAATGAAATGTATCAATGCTGATTTTTGCAAGGGAATCACTGAATACAATTGTGGTATTTGCTATAGTTCCAAGCAGCATAAATTTCCTTTTGGTATAAGTGAAAGTAGATCTGTTGCATGCTTTGATTTGATACACCTAGATCTTTGGGGACCTTATAGGGTCAAAAGTCTGGATGGGGCATCATATTTTCTTACTATTGTGGATGATCACAGCAGAACTACCTGGACATACTTACTGCATAATAAAATGCAGGTTCCGAAAGTTATAACTGAGTTTCTTTCTATGGTAGAAACTCAGTTTAATACAAGAGTTAAGAAGGTTAGATCAGACAATGGGACTGAAATAGTGAAAGAATCTTGTATATCTTTGTTTGCTGCTAAGGGTATATTGCATGAGAAAAGTGTACCATATACACCTCAGCAGAATGGAAGGGTTGAGAGAAAACATAGAAGTCTACTGGAAATTGCTAGGGCTTTGAGATTTCATGCAAATCTTCCCAAGAAATTCTGGGGAGAATGCATTTTGACAGCAACTTTCTTAATAAATAAAATTCCCTGTAAGGTATTGGATTGGAAATCTCCATTTGAGGTCATGTTTAAAACTCCTCCAGATTATGATAAGCTGAGAGTGTTTGGATCTCTGTGTTTTGCTCATACAAATAGCATACACAGGGATAAGTTTGACTCTAGAACAAGAAAGTGCTTGTTCATTGGATATCCCAGTGGTTACAAGGCATTCAAACTCTATGATCTGGAATCTCACTCTACATTTGTCTCCAGAAATGTGATTTTCTTTGAGACAGTCTTCCCATACAAAGTGACTTCTCTGTCTGATGTTTCACACCCACCTACACTTGTTCAGTTTAGTTCTGATACATCTCCAGAAAACAACTTACCAGAGTTTGACACCAATTCTACTCCTCTTTCTTCTCCACACACTAATACTGATTTCTTGTCTCCTCTGATATCTCAAAACACCCCTAATCACTCTTCTACTTCTGAATCTTCTCATTCTATTTCTGAATCCACTCTTTCACCTGTTTTGGACCAAGTTGTTGTTCCAATCACAAACTCTATTCCTAACTCTATCCCTGTTTTAAGACAATCTTCTAGACCACTTAAACCTCCTTCCACTTTAAAAGATTTTGTGGGGAGTTACATTCCTCACAGAGAAAAAATCCCTCCATCTGGAAATGACATTGATAGTCAATCTCTATCCTTCAATGTTCATAATTCTGTCTTGAACCCTGGTTCTGTTGAACATGATGATCATTGGTTACTTGCTTTAGCTCTTTCTGATTATGATACTTGGGAATCACTTGCCTTTTCTGTCTGTGCTTCTTCTTCTGATCCCAAACACTACAATCAAGCAAAGAATGATGAAAATTGGATACTTGCCATGGATAAGGAGATACAAGCACTTGAGAGCAATAATACTTGGGAGCTTACTGTCTTGCCAAAGGACAAAAAGGCTATTGGTTCTAAATGGATTTACAGAACTAAACTAAACCCTGATTACACCATAGATAAACACAAGGCTAGGCTGGTAGCTATTGGTTATCAGCAGATAGAAGGGAAAGATTTTACTCAAACATTTTCTCCTGTTGCTAAACTTGCAACTGTACGAATTGTAATTGCACTTGCAGCCATGAGAGGCTGGACATTATATCAACTTGATGTCAATAATGCATTTTTGCATGGATTTCTTGATGAGGAAGTCTACATGATTCCTCCTGCTGGTTACACTAAGGCAAAACCAGGAGAAGTTTGTAGACTCAAAAGATCTCTTTATGGGTTAAAACAAGCATCAAGGCAATGGAACAAAGAGCTGAGTAAATTTCTCAAAACTCTGAAGTTTCAGCAATCTACTCAAGACTATTCTTTATTTACAAGACACCTTGATGGGGAATTTTTGGTATTGCTGGTTTATGTGGATGATATACTCCTCACTGGTACTTCAATTTCTCAAATTGACAAAGTTAAAGTTGCTTTGGATAATGCCTTTACCATCAAAGATCTAGGTCAGTTGGCATACTTTCTTGGTATTGAGGTTCACAGAAATGATAAAGGCATATTTCTCTCACAGAGAAAGTACATCAAAGATATTCTTGTTGATGCTGGAATGGAGGAGTGTGATCCTGTTCCTACTCCTTTATCATGTGGCTTAAAACTTTCTACTGATGTTGGTGAACTAATTGATGAACCTGAGGTGTACAGAAGATTAATAGGAAGGCTATTATACCTCAGTATTACTAGACCTGATCTGTCTTACTGTGTTCAACATCTAAGTCAGTTTGTTCACTCACCAAGAACTCCTCATTTGCGTGCTGCTCTACATGTTCTCAAATATCTAAAAGGCACTTTAGATGATGGCATATGGTACTCATCAAGTTCTGATATGCAATTGTCAGCATACAGTGATGCTGATTGGAGCTCTTGCCAATTCAGCAGCAGATCCCTTAGTGCCTATGCAGTGTTTCTTGGTCCTAATTTAATCTCCTGGAAGACTAAAAAGCAAAGAACTGTCAGCAAATCCTCTGCTGAAGCTGAATACAGAAGCATGTCAGCTACAGCTAGTGAGTTGGTTTGGATACAAGGTCTGCTTGAAGATCTTCAAGTGAATATTTCTCTTCCTGTCACTCTATACTGTGATAACACTTCAGCTGAACATTTGGCTCAAAATCCAATGTTTCATGACAAGACTAAACACCTCAAGAGGGATATGCATTATGTTCGTGAGCAAGTGGAAGCTGGCTTCATCCAAACTGCTCATGTTTCAAGCTCACAGCAACTTGCAGATTTGCTTACAAAGCCTTTGGCTTCCTCTCAACATCATGCTTTATCTGCCAAGCTTGGACTTATCTCTCGAGTCCAGCTTGAAGGGGGAGTATAGAAGATATAGCATTTATTTATTATTTTGTCAAGTTGTTACAAGTTAGTTAGTCCTAGTCAGCAAGTTGTTAGGCTTGCTTGTAGTATTTAAATGCTTCTCCTCTCTCATTTCAGATCATGAGATTCAGTTAATACAAAACTGATTTTTCTCTCAATTTGCTTTAATAATACGCTACTCTTCTATACTTATGCTAGTTCATCAGTTTGTGAAAAGACCCATTTTTGCGCTCACTCTTTCGTGTAGTGTTCAATTGATTCTTGAAGGAATTTAAGAAGAGGAAAAACCAAGATCAAGATATGAAAGAGAAGACAATGAACTGCCCGAAATAGATGAGTAGCAGCTTGTTCACAAAAGGTTTTGCGCGCACAAGGTGTACAATAAATTTATCGTACACCAAGATAACTTTTATCCATTTATTTGTAACTTTAACCTAGTTTTGATTAACTTTTATATTAGTAAAAAAGTTGGATAGATAAACATTTTAAAGGGTTAAATGATTAGTTTTATACATTATTAGTGATTTTGAAGAAATAAATTTTACTAAAATAAAAAAAATTATCACTAAAAAATAGATAACGTTTATATATATAAGCTTAACTTTTAAACATTTTGAATTAACTTTTACTTGGGTGTACAATAAATATTGTACACCCCCTTGTAAATAAGAATTTGTGGCTTTGTTCATACATTTTTTTTCTTTTTCAAACCTCAACTTCTAGATAATACTATATCCGTCCCTGAATACTCACACCGGGTTTGATCGACATATAATTTAAGGCAACTTAGTTGGCTTCTTATTTAATATGGTGGTACTCTCTCTGATTCTTTTTGTTTGTTACGTATTCCTTTTAAGGTGTTTCACAATGTTTGTTACATGGGAGAATCTTTCCTTTTATAAATTTATTATAATGTTATTTTTGTGCCAGCTTTTAATTTTAATTGGTCTAATTTTTTCAAGTCATTAAATTCTTTACAAATTTCCTAAGTATGTTAAATTAGCAAATTGTGTGCTTTTCCATTATTGGTTCATTTTGATAAATAAAATAATCTTATTGGTTGTTGCAATGATTAGTGGTTTGAGGTTTTTCTTGGGATTTATTTTTTTAATAAAAAAAATCTTTAGTATACGTTAATAAACGTGCAAAAGTCTAAACGTAACGAAAAAAAAGAAACAGAGAGAGTAGTTGATATTGAGTTTTTTTTTTAATATAGTTAGTGGGAAATGTGTCAATTTTTTGAGGGTGGTAGAGGAGTGGAGTGTTTTTTTTCTAAAATTTTTAAGATATTAGGAATATAAGAGTGATCTTAGCTAAGTGAGAGAAACAATATAAAATTAGAACAAAAAATATGTCATTTATATTCTGGGACAACTTCATAAGAAAAGCGGGGAATGATCCGTGTCAAAAATACCAGACTATTTGGTTAGTGCCAATGTGGTCACATTTTAAGAAATGAAAAAGTATTTAACAAAAAAAAAATGCTAATTCAGCATTACCATCCATAATACACACCAAAAGAAAAGCTAAACAGAACCTCAAACACCTTATGTCTTATGTCCGATATTGATATGAGGTTTGCGAAAACCATTACCGAATCACCTTTTGACGGTCTACGCAATTCAGTATATTCAGGAGAATCCATGAAGGAGGTGGCCACAATACTTGAGTATATTCAGGATAATCAGATATGAGTCCACCATCTCCATCCTCTAAATGAAACACCCTGATTTCATATGGCGAGAAAGAATTTTCATGAAAGACTACACAATTCCCTCTGCAACCAGGAAAATCCGCAGCAGATGCAAAGAAGCACCAATCAGAACCCACAAACAGTACTTTATCTTTACCAATGCTATGAACTTTAACCCAGATACTACCCTCAGCTCTCATTTAGTTTACACACCTCTAAATATATCCTTCCACTATTGTAAATGTCATTACCCTTAACAACTAAATACAAGATATTGGAGGAATGATCAACAACCAGACGCTTTCGATTTGATTGATCATAGATTCATAGTCATGAGTATTAGAAACAACACAATCATACTTCAAGTTATTTGAATCTAACTCATATGAGAAAGCATAAAGTCTCCAATAACTATCGAGGATGAAAACCCTTTTCTGAAATTCAACAATGTCATCAAATTCTTGATTGTCGTTCAAGGATAAAATCTGATGACGCCTAGGTCCACCTATGTGAACAACACCAGATTTAAACCGGATGAATTTGAAGCAGGGATGATCAATATTTTCAATTGATGAAGGGTGCGAAGAAATTGCAGGGTTTGATAGCCAAACAATTTTGGACTCTTTTTTATGGTAAACCGCTGATTTCAACATGAATCCGATTGAAAGTAAGGAGATGTGACAATCGGATAAATTTATAATCCAACGGTGTTTTTTAAAGATTTGAGTTCGGGATAATGGGTAGAAAAGTTTGAGCTTACCTTTTTCGAATTCTTCGACAGTGATGAGGAAGGGTTCGGATTCCGGGAACTTACGTGATCGGAGAAGATAGACTGCATTCGCTGTTATCTGGAAACTTGAATTTGGGACGACGGGATTTAGGGTTTGGGGATGGCCAGAAGATACAATAGGTAGGGTTTTAGGGATTTGGGAAGAGAGTGAATAACTCCAATTCTTGCAAACTGATCGGAAATTATGGGCGTCGAGTTGAGTTTGTAGGTGACCGGCAATCAATGAGAGGATTTCTGGGTAAAGCTCCGACCAATCGGCTCTCCGGCTATCCTCCATTTTCCCCTGTCTCAAAGAGTTGCTGATTACTCTAGATTTTATTTCCGAAACTTTTCTTACATGGATGAATAAGGATTTTCTTTTTAGGAGTTTTTGTTAGAAATGACCTTTTTTAAAATTCAAAAATTGTGATAAAGTTGTGAAAAGGGATTTAAAATCGATCTTTTTTTGTGTGGATTGAGACCTACACTTATTTTCCGGTAATTGACTCAATTTTTTGGGCATTGACCCACGTATGCGGGTCACGTGCCTGTAAACCATAAATTTCAAATCTGCAAAATAAATTTAAAGAGGCAAAAGAATATGGGATACATAATTTTATTGATGTTTTTGAGATTACAATTCTCGTAACTCTCTTGATTCTTCTCTTCTAGGAATTGTAATACTGGGCTCTGGTCGACTTATTCCAGTACTGCATACCTACAATTTGATGGTAGGGAGGTGATGGGGTCTTTGTGACTTATTCCATCTGAGCGTGACGAAACCCTAATATTAGAACTTCATTATATAGGAAAGTTGAGAGTCCTACTAGGTTAAAATTCCCTAAATCTTTGAAATATTATTTTTTATTGAGATATAATTGACACCACAAATTTACAAAATTTCGGTGTCTACAGATGCCCCCTCGAGATCTGTTGTGGAGACTTGATGTCGGATGCAACTTGGTCTCGAAACTTTGATGTAGAATTTGAAAACAAATTTGACTTGCCTCCATTGATTCTAAGAACTTTTAACCTTGAAGAGAGGAGATGAAGAGCGAAAATCGTCCCACCGAGCGTGCCAATTTGTAAACACAATTTTAAGAGTCTGCAAAAATAACAGAATCAAAATAATGTGAACAAAATATTTTGTATTGATTTTTGTATTTGGGTACAATCTCTAATGTATTTATCCACTGATTCGGTCTTTACAACCGTAAGAATTGTTTTGTCGGACGTCTTGAACGAGGGCCACCGGGCTTGATCTCTTTCGATGACGCAGTATGGAGGTAGAATGGCGTTTGTGCTTGTTGTTCTTCTTCCACCGAGATTTCGACTTGTATGCTTGGAAGCAGTCTTAGGGTTTTCTGGAGAGTAGTATGTTTTCTGAATATTACGTTCAGTCTGTCTTGCCAAAAGACTTAGAGAGAACTTTTTATATCCTCCTCTTAGGTCTAGGGTTTTCCTTTTGATAAATGGGCCTCTTTTCTTCTAACCCATTTAAATAACTCATTTCTATTAAATGAACGTCGTTTGACTCAAAATGGGCTTATTTGATTTATGACCCAAATTAAACAATATATCTGACATTTAAATAACAGAAGTCAATATTTGACTTTTTCGGGACCAAAATTAATGACATGGCATTTATCACATTTTTAATGCCTACAGTACCTAATAAAATATGATTTTTATTTTATTTTATTTAGAATTCCCTCCAAATTTCCCCCTTAACTCCTCAAAAAAATCCTTATTCCTCATTAAGCTGTACAATAGGAGAGAATACTTTATACTTTATATACACCGTATTAATATGTCTATCAATCATGCTTACTTTCTCTTTTATGTGAGATCGTTGTAAACGGGTCGGTCGGGTTGGATTGTAAAAAAATTATTTTTGGGTTCAGGTTGATTCGGATCGGTCATTTTCGGATTCGGGTATACAAATGTTTGTTCAAGATCCCAAAATTTCGGATTCGGATCGACCCAACAGGTTGAGAGATTTTAAAACACGCATTATATTTTCATTAATTTATGTGATAAATATACAAAATATGGTCACAAATTAACAAATTTTGCTACACAAGTTTATGTTTAGTCAAATTCAACCACAAGATGGCGTATAATTAAAATTAAAATCATATTACACACATCAATAGTAAAACAACGTATTTATTATGCTTAAATTTTCTCATAATCTCATTTATTACTATAAATACAATGATTTTCAATCGGTCGGGTCCAAAATAGGTTGGGTTGGGTTTCGACCCATTACTTTTCGGGTTGCTCGGATCCGGATAAAATCGGGTTACAGGTCACAAAATCTTGTTCAAGACCTCATATTTTCGGGTTGAGTTCGGGTCATTTTCTGAGTCTGGTCGATTTTTAACAGGTCTAATAAGCACGATAGAAAAACAAAATGCTACTAAAGGCAAACTTTTTATTTGGACGTCACAACGACTTAAATATAAGATAAAACAAATGAAAATAAGTTTTAATTTTTGCGTGTTCTAAACTCATAACCAAACGTCAAATTTACCAGTATGATATTTTCCTAGTAATTTAGACTGAGAATTTGTGTACGGTAAATTTCATGTTCAAAATCCCTACCCTGGCACCCCATTTTGTTATTTGAATTGCTCGAAAGGACCATGTTCCGTTACTCCATACGACCATACATCAATTGAAAATCAAACAATGATTAAGAGTAATGAGACTAATGACAATGTAGATTAAGTAGAAGATATAGTAATTTATTTGTTAGAAGGGTACTTAAGAGCATTAAGTTGAATCTTGCGAAGAGCAACTTGACCAAGATCAACACCACAACTATCAGAGAGTTGAATCAAATAAAGAAGAACATCTGAAAGTTCTTCTCCAAGATGAACTTTCTCTTCTTCTTTCCAGTTTGGTAAACCTCTTTCCACTTCTCCTTTCCATTGGAATATTTCTGATAGTTCTCCCATTTCTCCTACCTGCATTTTTTAACATTCATTAATTATTTATGTACCACAATCTATATTTATCTATGGTGCGATATTAAAAAGTGTTCCTATAAAAGGTTCATACAATAACCTAAGGCGTCGCTAGACCAGAGTACTAGTTTAACTTTATAATAGTTTTACGTTCGGTGGTAGCGTTTGAGATAGCGGATAGTGTTTTTGACATATTCAAAACGCTACTTGTAAAATTATAAATTGTTTAGTGAGGTAGCGGTTAGCAACAGAGATAGTGGTTAGGTAGTTTTTGTCAAACGCTAAAAGTAGTAGCGTTTGAAGGTAACAAGTAGCGTTAGATAAAATTATAATAAAGTTTTTAACAATATATATAGGTTTTATTGTATTTTACAATCTCAACGACTACTTTTACAAAATATTCATTCATACTAGTTATCTGCTAATTTAACAGCTAACTGTTACCCGCTATTATTGATCGCTACCATCTACTC
The DNA here is from genome assembly GCF_020520425.1 of Spinacia oleracea. NCBI lineage: Eukaryota > Viridiplantae > Streptophyta > Magnoliopsida > Caryophyllales > Amaranthaceae > Spinacia > Spinacia oleracea. The sequence continues at coordinate 5,664,623 of NC_079491.1, forward strand.
AACCGCTAAACGCTACCTGCTAGCGCTGGTTTTACCGAACAGGTCATACGTAAACAAACTTAACAAACATAAGTTTATACTTAGGGAGTGCACTTAGGAAAAATTAAAAAATGTTATTTTTAATTGAAAGCCAATGAAGTTTAATCCTAATTCTAGGTGTTGCTGGGTGCGTCTAAGAATTTGTAATTAGATGGACACCCACGGCCCATGGGCCACATTATACATTTGAAAAAACACTAGACAATGCAACCACGCAATAGGCAAACTAGACATTAACCCATGCTAATTGCTTTCTAAACATTGATTAAAATAAATGCATCCACTAATCAAGCCTAAGCTTCCTTTCATCTAATAAAAGTATATAAACATGGTTTTGATCATTAACTCTATATTTTTATTAGCAAAAATTAGAATATTCACATTACAAACTTTTATATAAGTCGGTCTGACACAGAAGAGTACATTGGTGTCATATAAGTTAAGCAATGAAACTAATTTAGTTAGGCAGTGAAACTAATTAGTTAAACAATGGAACCAATTAGTTAAGCAATCAAAGTGGTCTTTTCGGTAAGAACGATCTTTCACAAAAGTTATCGTATTCACATAGTTCACCTACTATACCGTTCCTTAAAAAAAAAAAAAAATTATTATACCAATGAAATCTTGACCTAATGGTAAAGACTGATGTATGGATTACGGGTTCGAATCTCACATCCCTATTTAAAATTTACAACGTAATGCCTTTATAGATTATTCGCAACAAAAAAAAAACATAGCCACAATACTATACGTGATCATTTCCTCTATTAATACAATTTAACTCCACAATTTATCAACCACACAATTACATAGATTAATTGGTAAAAGAATTGTTAACGCAACAACATTTGTAAAAAGAAAAGAAAAGAAGTAAATACCAGAGCCAAAAGAAGGTTCCTAGGAGTATGATGAGGTTCCCATCCTCTTTCCTTAGCAAAATCTCTCATTTTTTGCCTGAGAAGTTCTAGACTTACGCTTTCTGCTTCCCCTGAAATTCCTGCCATCTTCTTCTTCTTTTTCTAAGGAGTAAAACAAAGAAGATATGAACAACCCAATTAACTCAACATAAAAACCTTATTTTTATACTCTTATTAATGTTATTATGACTCTTAATTAAATAAAATAAGAGGGAAGGAAATCTCAAAAGAAGGAAAGTTTTGAAATTTTCTATAATTAAAAAAGTAGATTTGCCTATTTGCTTCCTCTCTTTCTCTAATCTCTATGCTTTTCTTCCTAATTTAGAGATTTGCTTTAATTTAGTGATCGTGCCCTGTTTTTATTGGTAACATAATCTTCCTTATAGGCTATAGTATCTTTTGTTTATTAAATTATTATTGTTAATTATTTCTTAATATACTTTGATTTGATAATGTGATATGATTATATGATAATATACTCTATCCTATGACTTGACAAATTCCACCAACAAGGCTACAACTCATATGAGTCATATGACTAATATGATCATGGGGCCAAATATTTGATATTATTATTCTAGTATTGCCTTATGTCTATGTCTACTACATCGTACTATGGTTGCGAAAATGTTAATGATGACAGTAAAAAGTTGTCTATATTGATGTGGATGACAAGGAAATATTATTAATTAGGAAAGTTGAGATTATTAGCATAAAAAAGGTAAGAAATTATTTATGGTCACTTCCAACTCAATTCCTTTACATTATGGCATGGTGCCCATAATGTTTTAGTAACCAAATATACTCCGTATCCTCCAAACGAGGAAGTATATTCCCATGTCAGATATATTTTTACAAGAACATATCAGCTAATAAAACGTTAAAATAGACTAAAGACAAACATAAAAAGACAAAATCAATTTTTTTAAAAAATGTCATATGTTTAATGCTTGTATCAATCACTATAATTAAATAAAATATTCGCCATTGAGAAACAATTTTATGGACTTCTTGGATGACTTTCATGGGCCAAATTATATAATCAATCTAGCTGTAAAGCCCATTATTGTAATTGGCAGTCCATTGAACCTTTTTTCTTTTGGACTCTTATGACCAAAGTAAGCATGGGCCCCTATCATAACTAACCAGTTGGGCTCATATATAAGTTAAAAGCACCATGGTTGTCAAATCAGGCATACGATTGAATATGGATCGGGTATAATTGAATAATATTTTACGCAGTGTCATTGTGTGCGTACGATCATACGTATTACGTAATTTATATTTTCTGTATCAATTTGAATTTTGTCCGTCAATTCGGATCAGTTTTTAAAAGTCTACTTAAAATCCAATTTTTTTTCCAATTGAGGTTTAAAAAGGCAAGCTTTCCCAAAATGTATGCACTTAAAAAAAAAACTTTGACCCATTCTTGTGAGCTGTAACTCTGTAAGTAGTCGAGTTTGTCAAGTGTTTCTAATATTGATTTTTAACTTGACATTTATGATTTATCAATTCCAAATTGCCAAATCGAATCCTATCATGCCCAAAGAACCATGCTACCAAATCTTTTATTATCCAATGTAGGCAAGTTGCATTCCCTGCTTATAAATGAGATCACTTAATTTGTGTTTTTGTTTGAGTGGAATTGCCAAATGAAAAATGGATTAGCGTTTAAGGAGCTAAAAATGAATGTACGAAGTATATACTAATATTAAGTTAAATAAAACATCAATTATTACGATTTATGCATAATTTTATCACGATTTCTTAGATTAATATATACCATATTGTTCATAAGTGTTTCTAATAAATTTTGTATGGTAAATGGCGCTTTGTTTACGAGTCTTCTACTCCATGTAATCTTCATATACATTAAAAAAAAAAAAAAAAAAAAATTGTTACACGTGATTGGTGGTTTGAAACTTCGACCTTGAGTTTAAATAATAAAAACTTTTATCACTAGGATATGACATATTTCAGGTTATCATTGCAAAAGAAATCTAACTAAATGCGAATGGTATTAATGTACTAATTCGGGGCATCAACCTGACCCAAAAACTAGTTCTAATTTAAGAAATGTACTACTCCGTAAATGAAGAAGGTGAATAAAATAGTGCTCAAATGAGAATGTAATAATTATTATATCGAATTTGTTTATGAAAATGGAAAATACGAAAGGAAAATAATATGCTTACAATAGATTGATGGATATTGTCATTATATTTGTCATTACACTTTCCTTACAAATTTTTTATTAACATTATTATCTTTACCTCTAACGAAATGTCAGCATTGAAAAATATTAAGGCGTGTCTCAATCACCTAATTTTCAACTATTTTTTTCCGAGTATAGTTTACTTTATCAATTGGATTTTGCTTTTTACTTTTTGGTCAGATGGAAAATACAAATTGTAACGAGGGGAGGATTTCAAAATGTAATCTAACATATATACCCTAAACGATCTTGACCACTAAATCAAAGACAACATTGATATTTCATAAATTAAACTTAACAAAACTTATTTTTCTTGTATAAACTTATATTTCTTGAAATAAGTTAAAACAATTAAGCAAACAGTCTAATCCAATCATAAATTGATAAGTACTCACATTATACCATAATAAAATAAAGTAATTAAATTATAAATTGATAAGTCCTCACTCATACACAACTCAGCATTTGGCTTTTCCTAATTTGCCATCTATTTGCCAGTTTTTATACATTTTTATTCCTACCAATGCTGGCAGCATCTATCCATCTATTATCTCATTAGCTGTGACTCTCCATCTCTCTCAACATCCCTTCATTTTATCCATCTTCAAAATACCTTTCTCTTTTAAACACTCTCAAGAATTTTTCTTTCAAATTCAACACATCAACTCTTAAACACCCAAACAAGAGTACGTGTACGTCTCGAGTATAACATACTCGTGTTTCAGGGATAAGGTTGCGTACATTTGAATCTTTTAAAAATATGTTAGCGGATCCGATCGGGATGCCGGCGTGTTTCTCATCGGGCCCCCGGCCCACGGATGACTTAGAGAACACGGCCGTGACCCGAGCGGGTCAAAGCGTGATCATATCAATGTATAAAGTCAAAGTGGGTAGTCAAACCCGTGTGATCACCATCACATGGTGTAGGAACCTCCTCCTCCTCCACGGGTTATCGATCTCGATATCGAGCCCTTACGACGAAGGCCGATCATCGTCGTCGTCGTTATCGTCGTCGGAAAACGGAGACGGGCAGTACTACTCTTGTAAGGTGGAGTTGAAGCCGTGGTATTTTTGGAGGAAACAAGGGTCAAAACATTTCCTAATAGAGGATGGTAAAAAAGTGGATATTTTTTGGGACTTGAAATCTGCCAAGTTTAATAACGGTGAAACAGAACCAAGTTCTGATTTCTATGTTGCTCTTGTTTATGAAAACGAGGTCGTTTTGTTAGTTGGTGATTTGAAAAACGAGGCGTATAAGAAAACCGGCTCTAGGCCAAATCTTGTGGAGCCTAACTTGATCTCGAAAAAGGAGCATATTTTTGGTAAAAAGAAGTTTTTTACCAAGGTAAAATTTCACGAAAAAGGTAGATTTCACGATATAGTGATCGAGTGTAAGAGTAATAAAGTCGATTCTGATTTGGAAATGGAGGTGAAGGTAGATGGGAAGAGGGTGATTCAAGTGAAGCATTTGCAATGGAAGTTTAGAGGGAATGAGAGCATACATTTGAATAGGTTAAGGGTTGAGGTGTATTGGGATGTACATGATTGGTTATTTAGTCCCGGGTTGAGACACGCTTTGTTCATCTTTAAGCCTATTATTCCTCCATCGCCGTCGCTAAAAAGTGTTTCTTCGGCTTCACCAATGTCGTTGTCCTCGTCGTTGTCGTTGTCGTTGTCCTCGTCGTTGTCTCTCTCGTCCACCCCATTGTCGTCCCAGACGGGGAGCTCAGGGTCGTTGGGGGACGGATTAAACGGAAATTGGTCATCCGAGTTTTGTTTATTCCTTTATGCTTGGAAGGTTGAATGATTGGTCATTTAGCCCTAAGTTAGGGCTTATTTCCAAGACAAAGATAAACCAATAAATCAGATCGAGAAAACACGACGTAATTATCTTATGTGCCTGAAAGTACATATATGCCCCTCTAACTCTCAAATCGGTACAGGTAAAACATCGTAACACATGCTCCCGGGTGCAACGGACACTTGTAAATCTCAATGTTACTAAAGGACATGAGTATTCTTGTAAAATGAGGAATAAGTTTGAATGGGGAGCACATGGGAAAAGATAGAGGGGAGCTCCAAGACAGGAAAGAAGGAGCTGGAAAATGGGATATAACAGCTGGGGGGAAGTCCTTATTCCTCAAGTGGGCAATATGAGACCGGACATATTGGATTTGGATTTGTTAAAACATGGGTCAATTATTCTTCTAATCACTTGTATAGTTGTATCATTTGTCTGTTTTTTTTCTCACTTGGCTTGCCCATTTGGGATTATTATCACTTGAAATTATTATTTATTGGTCATACACACTATCATGGTGTATGATCTCTTACTATTAGTAGTATTACAAGAACATTACCACACAACTGGTTGTACTTTATTTGTCCTATTGTATTTTTGGGTCAAATTTTAGAAAGTTTGATCATGAATTCTTATTAACCTGCAAGAAATTATATAGTTATGTTATGTGTGGGTTTTTTTTAATTTCGGTTAATGTTAATTTTTAGAACATCTATTTCTAAGTATTTTTACGCGAGTAGAGTTGGAGATATTTGCTTTTTAAGTCACGTCTTGAAGACCGTGTAAAACCTAATGGACAAACAATAAGGGACAACGGGAGTAATGTACAACTACTGCTATTTTTATGCGTGTGTGATCTTAAATTTAAACACGTAAGTTAAGAAATAGTCTTGGTTAGTTTAGTTGTATGGAATTTATAGCTAGGAATTAGATTGTGAATATCTCCACTTGAAAAAATGTGAAAATATTAAAACAATTGCTCGTGTCAAGCTTGAAACAGTAGACTTGGAGTTGTAAAATATGCTTAAAATTACGGAGTAATTGTTGTGATTATGATAACAATGTTAAATCTCTAAATATATTTACAAATTGTGATCATCGTTGTAATTTGTGGATGCACTTATTATTAATGATACTTCTTCTCAAACCCTAAAAATAGTAGCCCCTTAGGGTTAACAATTTTTAACTTTGGTTAAATTTCAAATTTTGTATGGAGTAGTTTTAATAAATGGCTACTCCCTCCGTCTCTTTTTGTTTTTTACGTTTTTTTTGGGTGTCCCAAAATGTTTTTACATTTCCTTTTATATTATCACATAAATTATTTAATATTCTATCAAAATTTGTGTCCAATTATTATTTTAACCAATTAAATCCATTTGGTCATTTAATCTCTCACACCTTTTCATTAGAACATTAACTTTTTCTCATTTTCCCAATATCAGAATTTTGATAAGAGTGAAAACATTATAAATAAACGTAATTTTCCTCATTTACATAAAAACTTAAAAGAATTTCAATGCACATTAATTAATCGTTAAAAAGCGTGCAAAATACCAAAAGTAAAACAAAAAGAGACGGAAGGAGTAGTTCTTTTGATATAATTTCATTTGGTCATATTTTTAGAGAGGCTAAAGTTATGGCTCATCTTAGCCCACTCGAGTTCTCTACAAGCCATGGCCTGTGCAAACGAATATAGAAGGCTAAAGTCCCTGAGAAAGTAAAAAACTGTTGGTGTATATACTCCTACTGCAGCCTCTACTACAACTGCATCATGCAGCATACAAGCCAGCAAGCAACAGCATACAAGCCAGCAAGCAACCACCCCTACTGCACGAAGCTTCTAGAAGGAATCAGCTCAACAAACTCCCCTAAATTCTAGGAATTCTGTTAGCTTATTGTTAGCACTGTAATAATCAGTTAGAGTTGTATTAATGCTGATGTGTAGGATTGCTGGCATCTCATTGGTTAGACCACGTAGCATTCAGTGTATATAAACTCATCACTCTGTAATTATCATTCAATCAAGAAGATCAGTTTATGATTTCATCAAACACTTTTCTCTTTCTCTCTTTTTCTTTCTGTCATTGTGCAGATTGTCAATAGACAATCAAGGTTAAATATCAACTGTGAGGTTGATTTTAACATGGTATCAGAGCAGTTGATCAACTGATCCTGCTGTTTTTCGTTCAATTGGTTGAATCAATTGAAGCTTTTCAATCATTCTTTTCTTAGTTTTCTTCTAGAAAATTCAATTGCAAGATGCCTGCAGATCAGCAAACAGATCAATCACTAAATCCTAACTCTGCTTATTATCTAAGCAATAGTGATCTGAATGCCACAAAGCTGGTGAGCATTGAATTTGAGGGACAATACTTTAATGATTGGAAAAGGTCTATGATGATTGCGTTGTCAGCAAGAAACAAATTGTGCTTCATTGATGGATCCTTGAATCAACCAGCAGCAAACTCCACCAATTACAGGTTGTGGTGCAGATGTAATGACTTGGTGATATCTTGGATGTTAGCATCTCTAGAGCCTAAGATAGCAAGAAGTGTCTTATACCTCAAAACTGCAAGAGAGATATGGCTGGAATTGGCTGACAGATATTGCAGAGAGTCTGGTCCTCAGTTGTATGCAGTACAACAACAGTTAAGTGAGTTGGTTCAAGGAGAGGATGAAGGAATTGCTAGTTTTTTTACCAAGATCAAGCTGTTTTGGGATCAGTTAGACGGTTTGGAACCTTTGCCTACATGTGTGTGTACTGGTTGTAGCTGCACATTGACACAGCAGCTTCTCAAGACTCAACAAAATCAAAGACTAATTCATTTTTTAATGAAACTGAATCAGAAGTATGAGCATCCAAAGAGCACAATATTAATGATGAATCCTCTGCCTACAATTTCTAAAGCATATGGCCTTTTGCTTCAAGAAGAGCAACAGAAAGAGATGCATGATGTCAAACATCAGCCTAATCAAGAATCTACAGCTTTCAATGCTAGAAGGTTTGACAAACCTTACAAACCTCAGTATGTTTCAAATTCTGGTGCTGGATTTCAGAATGGAGGTAGTGCAAATCAATTCAGGAATACAACTAGAAACAACCTGTTTTGTGATCATTGCAAAATGAAGAATCATACTATTGATAGATGCTGGAAACTACATGGTTATCCTAAAGACTTCAAGAACAAAGGAAAGAGAGTTGCAGCTGCAGCTTCACTAGATGATTACTCTCTCAAGGAAACACAAACTGAAAGAGAACCAGGAGCAGTTCATGCTACCTTCACTGAAGAACAATACAGCCAGTTAATGCAGTATCTGAACAACAATCAAGTTGCTAATCAACCTGAGAATTCTGGATCTCACTCACTTGGTTTAGCTGCTACCTCACAACACAAAGGTATTTTCTGTCTATCTGCTAATTTTAAGAGAAATTGGATTTTAGATAGTGGTGCAAGTGATCATATGTGTTCAAACCTATCTTTATTTGATTCTTTTGAAACTGTGAGTAAAGATCAGCACACAATCACTATTCCTGATGGCACTGAATTACAAGTCAAACATAAAGGAGTTGTTCACTTAGGTCCAAATATCATTCTCAAGGATGTGCTGCATGTTCCAGAGTTTCAATTCAACCTGATCTCAGTATCTAAATTGTGTTGTGATGCTGGTTGTTCTGTTTCTTTTACAAATAATGACTGTGTTCTTCAGGACCTTTCCAAGAGCAAGCATATTCTGCTTGGTAGGTTACATAAGGGATTGTACAGATTCAATGAAGATTTGATGATTTCAGACACTCACTTCTCTCACAATAACTATGGACTCTCAACCACTGGATCAGCAGCTGTACAGGAAGCCAAACTTTGGCATCTTAGGTTGGGACATATGTCATTTGGAAAAATAAAGAATCTAGATGGAGTTGATGTACCAGGATGTTTAGCAGAGTCATTTTGTCAAATATGTCCATTAGCTAAACAGTCTAGGTCTCCCTTTCCAACCAGTTGTATCAAAACTACTAGACCATTTGAGTTGTTACATATTGATGTATGGGGACCATACTCTATCGTTGATACAGCTAGGTGCAATCAATTTCTCACCATTGTAGATGATCATACAAGAATGACTTGGACTCACCTTATGAGAAATAAAACTGATTCATTGCAGATTATGACTCAATTCCTCTCTTATGTTGAAACACAGTTTGGTTTTAAAGTTCAGTATATTAGATCAGACAATGCTCCTGATTTGATTGAAGGAGGAATGAAAGAACTATTTCTATCCAAAGGTATTTTACAACAGAAGAGTTGTAGTTACACACCACAGCAAAATGGTGTTGTAGAAAGAAAGCATAAACACTTACTTGAGACAGCTAGGGCTTTGTTCTTTCAATCTCACTTACCTGATAAGTACTGGAGTGAGTGCATACTTACAGCTACATATCTTATTAACAGGATGCCTTTAAAGAGCATACAATTTTGTACACCATATGAAAAACTCTTTCATAAGAAACCTGATCTTTCTCATTTGAAAGTGTTTGGTTGTCTGTGCTACATCACAACTCCAAAACTTAACAGGTCCAAGTTTAAACCTAGAGCAGACCCTTGTGTTTTTCTAGGATATCCATCAGGTCAAAAGGCTTACAAAGTCCTTAATCTAGCTACACACAAAATTACAACTTCAAGAGATGTTGTTTTTCATGAGAAACATTTTCCTTTTCACTTCTCTTCTGCACCAACACAAACCTACAAAAATAAATTCTTTCTTCCCATCCATACAGATTTTACAGATTCCTCACATTATCCCATCTTTGATCAAAACTCATCTGATCAACCTTCTAATTTAACTTCTGACACCAACAACACAAATTCTCCTACTTCACATTCTTCTCATTCTTCAATTCCTATCTCTACCACTCCTTCTTCTAACCTTCCAAACTCACCTCCTACAGCTACAATTCCACATTTTAATTCTCTTGAATTCCCTATTCTACCTTCCAGAAGGTCTACTAGAAAAACTCAACCACCTTCTCATCTCAAAGATTTTGTCTGTCCTCCACCAAAAAGACATTGGTGTAATCTTGTGGCCTATGATTGTCTACCTGACAAACAAAAGGCACTCATTGCTGCACAGTTGGAATTAATTGAGCCTACTTCTTATTCAGAAGCAGCAACAGACAGCAACTGGATAGCAGCTATGGAAAAGGAAATCACAGCTTTGGATAAAAATCATACTTGGGATTTTGTTGTTCTTCCCAAGGGTAAAAAGGCAATTGGATGTAAGTGGGTTTTCAGAATTAAAAAGAATGCTGATGGAACAATTGAAAGATATAAGGCTAGGTTGGTTGCCAAGGGCTTCACCCAGAAGTTTGGTATAGATTATCATGAGACATTCTCTCCTGTAGTCAAAATGTCCACAGTCAGGTGTTTAATCTCATTGGCTGCCAGTAAGGGTTGGAAATTGTTCCAACTAGACATCAATAATGCTTTTTTACATGGAAATCTTGATGAGGAGGTGTACATGAAGGTCCCAGAAGGTGTTACTGCCCCTCATGGTCATGTTTGCAAACTGACCAAATCACTTTATGGTTTAAAACAAGCTTCTAGACAATGGTTTGCTAGATTGCTTCATGAACTCACCTCTCAAGGTTTTAAACAATCCAAGAATGATTATTCTCTCTTCATTAAACATGACACTGGTGACATCACTATAGTGGCAGTATATGTGGATGATATTATCATCACAGGGTCCAATCCAGCTACCATTTGTGCTCTCAAAAGTCATCTTCATCACACTTTCAGCATCAAAGATTTAGGTCTCTTAAATTTCTTCCTTGGTATTGAAGTTTGTCACACATCAGAGGGATATGTTCTTACTCAGAGGAAATATACCAAGGAGATGTTACAGGATTGTGTTTTAAACATTTCAAAACCAGCTGTTACACCTTTCCCTTTGAATCTGAAACTCACTCCTGATGGTGACATTTATCCCAATCCTGAACTGTATAGATGCTATGTGGGCAAGCTTAATTTCTTAACACATACTAGACCTGATCTAGCTTTTGCTGTTCAATCCCTCAGTCAGTTCATGCACTCCCCCAGAATTCCTCATGTTGATGCCCTTATTCATACACTGAGATTTGTCAATCACACTGCTGGTCAAGGTATTCTTCTTAAAGCCACTGACAAGCTTACATTACAAGCTTTTTCTGACTCTGATTGGGCTGCTTGTCCTACAACAAGGAAGTCAGTCACTGGTTACATCTTACTCTTGGGCAATTCTCCTATTAGCTGGAAGTCCAAGAAACAGTCCACCATCTCTAAAAGTTTTTCTGAAGCTGAATATAGAGCCATGTCTCAAGCTGCTAGTGAAGTTTCTTGGATTGTTAGGTTATTGGAGGAGCTTGGTGTTTCTAACCTACAACCTGTTCAACTCAATTGTGACAATCAATCAGCCCTTCACATTGCAAAGAACCCCATTTTCCATGAAAGAACTAAACACATAGAGGTGGATTGTCACTTTACAAGGGATAAAGTTCTTGAAGGTTTACTGCAACTGAGTTATCTTCCAACTCAACATCAATTGGCTGACATCTTTACTAAGATACTTCCTAGTCCTCAACACAGACTTCTCTCCTCCAAACTTGGAATGACAAATGTTTCTCCCATCCCAAGTTTGAGGGGGGTGTTGGTGTATATACTCCTACTGCAGCCTCTACTACAACTGCATCATGCAGCATACAAGCCAGCAAGCAACAGCATACAAGCCAGCAAGCAACCACCCCTACTGCACGAAGCTTCTAGAAAGAATCAGCTCAACAAACTCCCCTAAATTCTAGGAATTCTGTTAGCTTATTGTTAGCACTGTAATAATCAGTTAGAGTTGTATTAATGCTGATGTGTAGGATTGCTGGCATCTCATTGGTTAGACCACGTAGCATTCAGTGTATATAAACTCATCACTCTGTAATTATCATTCAATCAAGAAGATCAGTTTATGATTTCATCAAACACTTTTCTCTTTCTCTCTTTTTCTTTCTGTCATTGTGCAGATTGTCAATAGACAATCAAGGTTAAATATCAACTGTGAGGTTGATTTTAACAAAAACCTTGTCTGGCGAGCCACGAGGAATGCGCTTCCCACCATGGAGGTCTTAACTCGCCGTGGTATCAATGTGGACAAGATGTGCCCAAGGTGTGGAGAGGAACCTGAAACAATAACCCACATGGTAGTTCAGGGAGGATTAAAGATATAATTGTTTCGAATTTTTGCTTACTTGTTACTGAAAGTTGGTGGTCGATGCAGATTACTAGAAGAAAAAAAAAGTTCTGGTGGTGGGTTGGCCCGTGAAAGAGGACTTTCGTTATTGGAAAGATTGGGTTCGGTCCAATAGCAGGTAACTTTTCAACGGGCCAAAAAGTTGTGCCATATGAATTGCGGGTCAATAGTTGAGCAATGACTTATGTAGTTATGTTATGGCCGAAAAGAAAAGATGGAAGTATGGAGCACAGAATGAGAGAAGCGATCTAGACCCACATAATTGACATAAACAATTAAACACTACTCCCTCCGTCTCTTTTTGTTTTTTACGTTTTCTTTTTTGGATGTTTTAAAATGTTTTTTACATTCTTTTTATATTATCACATAAATAACTTATATTCTATCAAAATTTGTGTCCAATTATTATTTTAACCAATTAAATTTATTGGGTCATTTAATCTCTCACACTTTTCCATTGGGACAATAGATTTTTCTCATTCCCCAATATCAGAATTTTGATAAAAGTGAAAACATTATAAATAAACGTAATTTATCTTGTTTAAATAAAAAAAAGTGAGGAATCTCGATGCAAATTAATTATTCGTTAAAACGCGTGAAAAATACAAAACGTAAAAAACAAAAAGAAACGGAGGGAGTAGTACTTAAAAAAGAATTAATGATGTACTCCTCACGTCCTCCATCTTTAAAAGATTATCCTAATTTCTTTTTCAATCCGTCTTTTTGAATTTTTCCGATATCATTTATACTATGTGGTATGTCTCCTCTCACACTCTATTTTTTAAATTAGTAAGAAAAATAAAATTAATAAATTATCAATCAACTACTCCGTAGCTTTCTTTTGCTTTATTTCTTAATAAAATAAAAAATGTGATTTAGAGCAATCTTTTAGAGATAGAGGGAGTATTTTTTGTAATGCCAAAAATTAAAGGCATGTGCATGATATTTTATAGGTTTGAATTCCGGTCCCCTATTTGTAAATTGCAATTGTTTTATGTTCGTTATGACCAAGAGAATAGCTATTTAAAGAAAATAAACATTGTCAACACTAAATCATACGGAGTATGAAGTATAGGAATTTAAAAAAAAAAACATGCTTGAACTATTTTTTGACCCTATGATACTCTTATCGATAAAAATCAGACCGTTGTCACACATTTTCTTTGATATTAGAAAGACCTATTAAGAACAAACAATGTAGACATAGGCCGTGAATATCATACCACCAAATTTTAGTCAGCTAAGACAATTGACACCTATTAATCTTACCCTTATACAGTTATATACTTATATCCATCAGATGAATTGTCTAATCTTTCAATTTCATGCCAATAAATACCTTCAAATTTCCAACATAAAGCAATGTGGAAAATTTTGATTTGTCTCACAACAACCAGCACTATCAATACTCAATAGTCATGAATGTTGAAAGTTAACCTTATACTCGAACTCGTACGGAGAAAGGATTGAATCTTGTTATCTTTAAATAAAAGGCCATTTTTTATGGCAAAATTCATGCCTTTTGTTCTCTTGGGTTAAAGACATGAACCATATTTCATTGAATCATTTACATTCATTTTTTCAAGGTTTGGTTGAGAATGTATGAATTAGCGAAAACAAAAATAAAGTACTCTGTAATTGTTATCCACTGAGTAAAGCGTTTTTTTCTCCCTATTTCGTTCTAAATGGTTGTCTTATTTCACTTTTTGTACAGTTTTTTATGTAGCGTTTAAACGTAAATTCAAACACATGTGATAAAACATGATAAAAAAAAAAATTATATTGTAAAACTATACATCGGCACGAATAAAATAAGATTTTAATATGTTTTAAGTACATATATATATATATATCCAAAGTGTTAAATTTTATTTTCATTTTAATTTTTAAAGATTCTAAATAGGTCAAATAGAAAGAAACGAGAGTGTGTTCTAATTTATTGATTCTCAAGAAAAAATGACAAGCATGCTACATGAGAACAAAAGAAAATGAAACCTTAATCACTTTTTCTAAGAAGCATGGCAATTGGCAAAGTACACCTTTTATATTCTAACTACCCTTATATTCTAACATAGAATCACAAAAGTCATTTAAGTTAAACTAAAGAGATATGGATATAGGTTTGGATTCGCCATCAAATGTTGGTAAGGTTGTTATATATGGGTATGTTAAATGACATGTGAGACCTATTCAAGCTACATATAAATAGGATCTTATTTTACTATTTAAAGATTATTGTTTACAAGCGATGTAGATTAAAATAATAATGTTGCAAGCCAAGCCACAATTATCCAAAAACGACTATTGGAGTTGTCCTAAGAATCATAACAAATAAATATACACAAGACAAATGCAAGTTGAATCACCAACCAAATCTACCTAAGACACGACAATTAAATTAATTATTTAGAACCTAATCAAAATTTCAAGTGACTTAAGTGTAACATTGATAAACTCAATACACAATGTCATTCATAGAGATGATCATCATTGGCCTGGCCTGACCTGACCCGACCCGAAAATTCATGGGTTTGGGCAAATTATTTTGGCCCATTTTTCGGGCCGGCTCGACCCGAACTTTTTTAAAAAAATTACGGGCTTTGGGCAACGCAAAATAACATTTTTAGTTATAAATTTGGCCCGGTCCGAAAATGGCCCAAAAATCCCGCTAACTTTGGCGTTAAATAGCGTTTTTTGGGCACACAAAATTGGCCCGAACCTTGACCATGGCCGGTCTGGCCCGACATAATGGGCAGCTTTTTATTCCCCCGAACCCGGCCCGACCCGCCTTTTGATCAGGTCTAATCATTTATTATTATAATCACCAATAATACTAAAAAACTAAAACCTAATTATTCAATCTCTCTACAACAAAAATATCAACAATACAAACTTCTTTTCCAATGAAGGTAAGACTTTGACGCATTTTAATCTACATCATCCCCTTTGTAAACTTTACAAGCTTCCCAATTAAGAACTTTTGTTAAAAGAAATCTCTTTCATGAAAGTAAACACATAAGTTGACTTTTTTTAATTTCACTAGTGCCACGTAAGCCTAAAGAAAGACTTTTTTTAATAGGAGGATCTTCAATAACCACTCGCCTGGTGCCAAACGACAAACTCCAAATGTCAAAATTTTAAACCGCCATATAAGAATGCACATTTATGTCATCTTACAATTTGACTCGCAACCCAAATTCAAACATTTTTTTTTGCATATTTTTTCATTCTCCATTTTCCTGATTCTTCGTGAAAATAGCAATTACACCAACATCAAATCATTAAATTACGATTTATTATTTAAATTTTTTTTATATGATTTTCAATTGGTTTTGATTTATATTCCAAAATAATTTTTGGATGCGACGATCAGATTTGATTAATTTTGAGAAACTGGGATTATTTTATTTGTCATTTCTGGATTAATTAAGGTTGAATTATGCGTGGCGACGCATCCTCGGAGCAAGAACTGGACGATTCCGACGCTGAGTTTGTTGAGGTTGATCCAACTAATCGCTACGGTAGGGTAAGTATTTTTCTTAATCGAATTTCATAATTTTGTTTAATTTCTGTAATTACAGCATTTTGGGTAATTGCAATTAGGCGATGAGTTTGGAATTAGGTCATACGGAATGGTTTATAATTATTTGTTTGTTTGATGTATCGGAAAGCATGAAAGGGTAATACGAAGTTTGTAGTAGACGGGATTTGATCCGAGCTCATAGACTCTTTTACCAACTCAGCTAGCTCGTTCTACATTTCAAATTAAGTTTATATGTAATCAAATTAAGTTTATATATGATCATGTTTTTCGTTAATGTTTAGTGAATCATATTTGTTTTGGATGATTTGGATAATAATGGGCATTTGCCAATTTTGTTTGTTCCATTTATTTTGCAGTATAAGGAAATCCTAGGAAGAGGGGCTTTCAAGAAAGTGTATCCTCTTCTACTACTTCTTACTAACTTTTGTTAGTTATTGATTTTTGATATATACATGATGAAAATCGATTTTGGCACACCACTTTGTTGATTTTGGCACACTTCTATGTTAGTAGAGTGCAGTTTCACGTGGGTGTGCCAAAATCACGTCCCACACATTAATTATGTTAGTAAATTTAGAATTTTATGATCTAAGCTAATCCTTAATTGAAGAAATTATTAGATACAGAGCATTTGATGAGTTAGAAGGAATAGAAGTAGCTTGGAATCAAGTTAAGGTTTCAGAATTACTGCGAAATTCAGAAGATTTGGAACGACTCTATTCTGAGGTTCATCTTCTTAAGACCTTGAAGCATAAGAACATTATCAAGTTCTTTAATTCTTGGGTTGACACAAAGAATGAGCATATCAACTTCATTACTGAGATCTTCACATCCGGCACCTTGCGCCAGTATGTTTCTGATCATATATCTACTTGTTTTTTTGGATAAACTTCATTGTTCGCGGTATTGAGACATTTACTTCCATTGTAGATACCGACAGAAGCATAAGCGTGTTGACTTGAGGGCACTGAAGAAATGGTCTAGACAAATTTTAGAAGGGCTTCAGTATCTTCACAGTCATGATCCTCCTATTATACATAGGGATCTTAAGGGCGATAACATATTTGTGAACGGTAATCATGGTGAACTGAAAATTGGTGATCTTGGATTGGCTGCTATTCTTCACCATGCCAACGCGGCACATAGTGTCATTGGTAAGGAGTAACTTTGTAAAAAGATCAATTTACAAGTTAAGTTCCTCTGTTGATTATCATTAGAGTTGGGGGATATATTGTGACAATTGTCTTTTTTCATCAGGTACACCGGAATTTATGGCTCCAGAGCTTTATGAGGAGGAGTACAATGAGCTTGTTGATATCTATGCCTTTGGCATGTGTTTGCTGGAGTTAGTGACTTTTGAGTACCCTTATATTGAATGTAGCAATGCTGCTCAAATATATAAGAAAGTGACAAAGGTAAGGCCTTGAAAATCTTCCTTAAACTCCCTTTGACAGTATGTCTTGTTTATGTCAATGTTTTCCAGAATCTATATTCTTGTCTGGTTTAGAATTCGCCATTGATGATTGGAGAATGTTGAGTTCTGTTTCTAGTTTTCTTATGATGAATTGATGACCTTTTATGGAGCGGGGACCTTTCTTTAACTGGTAAAAATGCCTTTACTTTCATCTGCTGTAAGATGGTGCATTTGCTACCCACTGACTGGAAGCAGTTCAGGCCTTCAGGATATATCTACTCATTATAAGTGAAGGAAATAACTCTCAATAACAATTAGGTGAAATAAATTATAGGCGTTATAGCGTGTTTGATAGAAACTCAAAAGTACTTTATACCTCGTATCAATTAGTGATGGTGATAAAGAATTTGAATCCAAATTTGTAAAGTACGTTCCAGCCCCAAGGTATGGTAATGCAACTTGATCCCCAAACATTTGTTTTTCTTCATAAATTTTCATTACCATGACTCCGTGAGTTGCCACTTAGAGCTATATTGGGTAGGTGAATAAGCATGAACTATTTGATTGACATGAGACTTCCATTACAGGTTGCATATCTATATTCATTACCATCTTTTATTAGTTATTCCTGCTTATGTGCCTACTGAATAGGCCGAAAGTTAGCTGTCTTGTACTGTTTTTATTTTATTGTATTATTTATTTCTGACCCTTTCTTTCATGTAAGTTTTTTCCTTCTGTATCAAGGGAAAGAAGAGGGAGGGGCATTGTAGATTGTATTAGAAACAAAAGCAATTCACGCTTATGCGTTGTAGAAAGTTCTATCTTAGAAATTTCCATCTATGATTCATCTGGCATCTGGGAAACTGAGTTGCTGATAAAGATAACAAATAGAAATAGAAGTTTTGCACTTTAATGAGAACGTCTTGTACTTTGTATGTATGGTCACCCAGCAGTGACACTGCGTAATCTGTGTCTGCATTCTTTAGTTGATGCAGAATTTTTAAGTAAATTGGACCTTGTAGTTGGTATATATAGTCAAAATAGAAGAGTTTCAAACTAACTTTTTACTTATCAACATGAACCATGTGTCTTCATTGGATATACTTACATATCTTTGTGGTATTGTTTTGGTAGGGAATTAAGCCTGCATCTTTGGCAAAAGTGACAGATCCTGATGTCAAAGCTTTTATAGAGAGATGTATAGCTGATGTTGGAGAAAGACTGTCCGCCAAAGACCTTTTAATGGACCCTTTTCTGTCAGAAGTGAGTCCTGAGATCACTGCACATTCATCACATGTTAATATTCCGCATTTAGATTCAGGTTCAGGTATGGTATTTGGATAAGCAAGAACATTTAAAAATATTTCTTGCCTTTCTTCTAATTGCATGCTGAAACATCTGCAGAGGCTAGTCATAGCAGGTCTGATATTGATAGAAGTAGTTTGTTACACGATACTAATCATGGGCCTAGTATAGACCTTACTGTACAAGGAGAACGGAAAGATGTCAACACTGTATTTATAAAATTGCGAATAGCTGATTCTACAGGTATTCTTTTCTTGCCCCACAGTTTTTTGATGTGTGTTCGGGTGCAAAAACTCGTGTATATCTTTGTTGCTTCATGTGATTTTTTAGTTGATATTTGCAATGCGGTGATATTGTAGATGATTAAGTGAGGTTTGCTTTAAAATGGTACAGATAAATGCCGCAATATTCATTTTCCATTTGACATCGAAAACGACACGTCAATTGCAGTTGCTAGTGAAATGGTTAATGAACTTGACCTAACAGATCAAGATATTACAACCATTGCTGACATGATTGACTCTGAAGTTCGGGCTTTGGTTCCGGATTGGTCACCTAAGGAATCATCTGGTGGCGATTCTGCGTTTGATACCCACACAACTGACTCTAAGGAGGATTCATCTCCACATCATTCCCTTGAAAATAAGGATGATATGTCTCCTTTAGCAAATGCATCATCCTTCTTTACAAGCAGTATTTTTCCAGATCAATTGCCTTCTGGTCGTGTGTTCTGGTCCGACTCTCCAAAAACTGGTGGTGGGTTATCACCAGCTGAGAGTAGCCCTAAATGCCCCTCTGAAACTATTGAAGACAATGAAAGTTCTCCTCAGAAAAACAATCTGCCTGAACTAGAGACTGACAAAGAGATTTTGACTGAGGGTATTGATAAGACATATGCCGGACCGGTGTCACATAAACGTGATTGCGGTGGGCTCCCACCAAAAATCCCATCAATTTTTCATTTAGGAAATGATAATGACTTTGTGTTTCTGGAGAAAAAGTCACTTGAAAACCAAAGAAACATCGAAGTTGGTCATGAACAAGCAAGAACAGAGGAACTAAAATGTGGAGAAGAGGTTTGTTATAGCAAGAAAGATGGTATTATTACTTTTCCAGTTACCCAAAATGGAGAAGGTGACAACAGTGAATCTGAATTGAGGATCATTGCTGATAAACTTGATCAGTTGTTTGCACAACAGCAAAAACAACTAGAGGAATTGAAATGGAAGCATAAGTTGGAAATCTCTCATGTTTTGAAGGATGTTCCACCTCAAATGCATCTGAAAGTGCTTAAGATGTGTAGCAGGAAGATGGCATCTGATGATATGCCTAATGTAGTTGGGTACAATGCAGTTGGTGATAGTTCAAAAGCATCAGCAAAGAGAATATTTACACGTTCGTTGAGTACTCTTGATATATCTAGCTCAAGAACAAGCAATTTCAAGCAGGAATCCATGTCGGAGATGGGAATTGCTGTCATTTTGAAACATGATTCAGCAGAAGTGTAGGCCTGTAGCTATATCAGTCAAGTAAAGCAAGGCTTTCTGCAATCTGCAATCTGCAATCTGCAACCGTGATCTTATTTGTTGCCATAGTTCGTAGATGCAAGTCTCTCTGTCAGTAATCGTCCATTTACTCTTTGTTACTGACATATTTCACAAAATCATGTTAGAATGTTAGATGCTTGTACATAGGCTTTGGATGTGATTTCTTCAACTTTCCGGAAGGTTGAGCAAGTTGGTTATGTCTTAATCAGGTGTCCTGTATATCAAGCTAGAAACATCGAATTCGAGCAAAAGTTTTGTTCATTTTTTCCTCCAGTGGGAGTGAGTGATTTTGAGCAAAAGTTTTGTTCATTTTTGCCTCCAGTGGGAGTGAGTAATTTTGAACTGTGTGTTCTATAATAAATTCATTGATAATGAATGATCAGGGATATTTATATTTATGTTAATTGTATTTGTTGTGCTGTTCAGTTGATGTTCTTTTCTGTGAATTGAGGTTAAGCAATTTAAGGAATTATATCTCTATCTCTGTTGGAATAACATGAAGAAAAGTGATCCTACTAGCTAGCTCCACTCCATGATTTTGCCAGCCAATCTGCAACACGGTTTGCTTCTCAATAACAATGCGGAGTACATGAAAATAATCTTCCAATTCAGGTTGCTTGTTAAGAAGGTTATTACAAACCTTTACCTAATTGTACGTATGCACTATAAAGCCGTCTTTTACATCCTTCAGACACGTCAACTTTCGTATGTTTTTGATGTTTTGACTGTACAACCGGTTGTAGCTATTGCTAGCGAATTGTAATTTATCATATTGAAAATGTTGATACAACTTGCATTGCCCATATTCATGTGCTTATCTTCATTTAAAATGGGAAAATATAATAATAATCATAACTACTCTAAAAAGCCGAAAGGTTCACCACTTTTGCGTATTTTTTTTAATACCAAATTTGCCCTTTTGCTCGAGTGTGATTTATTCCGAACAATTGATATGTGTTGTTTTGAAAACTCATCTGAACAAATGGTTTTGAAATAAAAATGATTTTGACGGGCTGAAGTAAAGGTTATGAGTTTTTCACTGATCATTTTGTAATTTTGTTTGTTTTGTATCTTATTTAAGTAAGCAAGTTTGTGTGGAGGCTCGAATTGGATTCAAGGAAGTCAAGTTTGTGCTTATTGGTTTGGTATTTGTATTTTGTTAGCTAATCATTTGTTAGATTAGTTTGTGGATTGATTATAAGTTTGAATGTGAATTAAAGGTTCATATTTGTGCAAGGATAATTCCTTCAAAGTTATTTAAGGTTGTATGTTGTGGACCCATAACCTACAGATTCAGGACCAAGTTTAAATTTAGGATAAATTGTTTTTCACCACCTAAAAAAATCGAAAAATTGTTTTTTACCACCTAAAAAACTAAAACTTGTATTTTACCACATAATTTTTTTTTAAATTGTTTTTTACCACCTGAAAAGTGGGACAATAGATGAAAATGTTATGTGGGGGGCACAATAACGGTAATATTTCATATATGTTCTTTTCTTCCACTATTTCATGTAATTAACTCTCTTCTCTTCCCACGCTTTCTTATTTTCCATGAATTCACATAATTTTTCACCATTATTAATTCACAAAATTAACAAAATTTAATGAAAATAAAGAGAGAAGGGTGAAAGAGTTAAAGAAATTCATAAAGGGAGTGTAAAAAATTTGAGAGAAATTGAATTAGGTAGCCACACATAATGGTTGCATCTACTTTTTTGTTTTAGGTGGTAAAAAACAAGTTTTTATTCTTTTTTAGGTGGTAAAATACAAGTTTTAGTTTTTTAGGTGGTAAAAAACAATTTTTCGATTTTTATAGGTGGTAAAAAAAAATTTGTCCTTAAATTTAAGACTAATTTTTTTTTGTTGCGCGTTAAGTGTTACTTTCTCCTTCTATTTTTGTTCTTTACGTTTGGTGTTTTGCACTCGTTTTAACGGCTAATTAATATGCATTGAGATTCCTCTATTTTTTTTAACAAGACAAATTACGTTTATTTACAATATTTTTACTTTTATCAAAATCCTGATATTGGAAAAGTAAGAAAAAATTTAATGTCCCGGTGGAAAAGTGTGAGAGATTAAATGACTCAATGAATTTAATTGATTAAAATAATCATTGGACACAAATTTTGATAGAATATTAAAGCATTAATGTGATAATATAAACGAAAAAGTAAAGAACATTTTGGGACACCCAAGAAGTGAAACGTAAAGAACAAAAAGAGACGGAGGGAGTAATTGTGATCATTAAGGGTTAAGTGTTCTTTATTAGTAGCTCGAACGAGCGGGCTGTTACACAAAGTTATTGCATATTTAATAAATTTTGATCATACTCATTTAATTATCATTCAGATTTACAGAGTATGTAATTTCCGTCCTACCTCGTATTACATATTTTATATATTTTATACGTTGATTTGACCAAAAAATTCAATATACAACTATGCCGATTTGACCAAAATATTTAGTAAATATATTTTTCATTAGTAACATACCTATTTGACTAAAATATTACCAAAAATTACTTTGCAAACAATCATTATATGTATTTCCATAATCTATAAACAAATATTTTTTTCATACATAAACAGTTAACAAAAAAGGATAGAAAATAAACAAATAAATAACTAGAGATATCATAGAAAAAATATTTTTTGCGGGAAAATTTCTCACCAGAAAGTGACATGTGTTATCATGGTACCCGTTTTAGTATAATGTGACGAGAAAGTCATAGCCTATAACTAGATCAGGTCATTCTAAAATTACTTGACTAAATTTTTTTATAGTATATTTGGCTCAAATATTAGAGTATGCAACATATATCCTACTAACCATTACTTATTTTATATGCTTGTTAATTGACCAAAATATTCAATATAATAATAGGATGATTTGACCAAAATATTTAGTAATTATATTTTCTCTTATTAATATTAATGATTTGACTAAAATATTACCGAAAATTATTTTTAGCAAATTATTATGGAGTGTGTGACATATATTATTTTTTAAATCTTTAAACAAATAACTTTTCCATATATAAAAATCAAATGCAAAATATATAACTAGATATATTTTAGGGAAAACAAATTGGAGGGGAAATTTTGCATCAGGAAATGACACGTGTCATTCCTGGTGTCTGTTGTAGTATTATGTAATAGAAGATTGGTTCGTTTGTTTTCTGTTGTTTTCCTTTTCGTATTTGTTGTTTTTTCTGTTGGTTTGCTATACTTTAATGTTTTATTTTTTTTCAAGGGGTTTACCTTTCTCAACCGCCAAAGAAAGAAAAACAATAAAATAAAATTTACTATGTTTTCTGTAATTGTTGCATTTTTATTTAATACCAAATTAAACAACATAGTTTAATAGAAGAAGATAGTTGTATTTTCTCATTTGATACCAAATAACATAGTTTGTTAACGTGGTTGTATTTTTATTTGCTATAAAACAAAATGATTTGGTGCTCACAAGTTGTTTGTAAATATATTTTTTTAGTCAGACTCAATTTATTACCTGAAATTATCATTTAGCCCTTAGTATAAGATATTAAATGATCTACCAATTATAGTCTCAGAAACCCCCATAATGTGACTAGCTTAAGACTCGTGCTACAAATAGATGAAATTAAATTTGTTTACGGAATATTATTATTTACTCGTAAATAATATTATAAATGAGAAACATTTTTAATGAAGTAATATTTTATTACGTGTGATTCTGAAAATGTACAAATTAAAAATGTCCACATAGTAAAATTTTGTTTGTATAAAACATAATTAGTTCAAAGTAATCAATTAAGCATGAATTATTCTACGTACTGAAACTACAACTATAATCCTCATTATTTTTAATTAGTTAAGTTTAAGAAAAATAAGAGCTAACTCATTCTTGGAAAAAAGGTAGCACGGCACAAGGAGAACTAGCTCCGGCTTCAAAGTACAACGAGGTAAACGCTTGGTAGTACCATGCAAAACATGCTTTCAGTTAGCTATGCTTGTCCTTCTACTACTTCTATTAAAAAGTAAAGGTATGAGTTTATCCTAATTTTTTTTTTTTTTGACTGTTTGAGAGGTTGAATAATAAAACCTAAATAAATTAACAAATCTTGATTAGATGTGATTAGTTGAGAAAATTGAAGTGGGCGATGAAACCAAGTAGCTTATATATTTGAGGTAACTAGGTTAGAATTTGTACAATGTACGGATGATACTTAGTTCATTTGTTATTATTATTACTACACCAATAATTTACGAACAAAATGTGTAAAGGAAAAAAATAAATTTGGAATTTAATATAGGGGAATCTGAAAATCATATAAACTAATAACATATATGGAGTTAAATATAAAATCCAAAGTTGTGCAAAAAATCGTCTAAATTGAATAAATTTAAAATTAGATATGTGATATTGTTGTTTTATACACTTTTTAAATGACTTCTTTTTTTATGTCAAAATTAATATTATTGTTTACGATTTTATGTTCCATGTTTATTCAAAATAGGAGAATCTCTTCTTTTTTTTTTCTTTTTTTTTACGGGGATTCCACATTAGGAGATGATCAAATAATAATCATTAAAGGATTTAAGATATTTAAAATATAGCGTAGTAATGAATTTGACAGTCATGATCGAATTTTAAAAGTAAGTGAACTAAATAAGAAATTAAGATACATTCTTTTGATATTTTCAATTTCTTTGTAAAAAATTTCAATTTCAACCGATCACAAATTTAATCTTAAACAATGTTAATATATTTATTAATGAATAAAAAAATGATAAAATATTTTGTGATACATATAAATACTTGATTGTTGGAAAGAATAGTACTGTAGTTGAACCCATTAGAACAAAAAAATGAAAATGATAAATTAAAATGCAACGCTGAATAGTTTTATCATACGTATGGAGTTAAACCGAGTAAAAAAAATAATGAGGATAATTTTTACATGTTACATTATACTAAAACAGGCACTAAGAGTGACACATGTCACTTCTTGTTGTAAAAAACTTCCGCCAATAATGTTTTACTAAAAATATATCTACTTTATTTCTTTTTATCTTCTATCATTTTTTATAAACTGTTTATGTATGGAAAAAAATTGGAGTATTAGAATATGACAATTATTATTTGCTTAAAATGAGTTTGGTAATATTTTAGTCAAATAGGTATATCAAATAGAAATTTTATTTATTTAATATTTTGGTCTAACTTACATAGTACATATATTTCTTTTAATACATATTATGACGAAATGGCTTATTAAATAGTTAAATGAGTGTTTTCAAATTTATTAATTATGCATTTACTTCATGAGAAAAAATATATATGTCTAACATTTTATAAAAAAAGATCAAATAATAATTTTAGATATATTTATGTGTGCACTAGTGCACGAGATCTAATCTAGTATTATGACATCCTCAAATACGGCGTAGCTAATTTTATGATATTATGTCAAAAAAAATTAAGCAACATGATACCGTGCATATAAAATAGGTGATATATTTAAGTACTTCAGTTTTTTAGAAAGGGGTGGGCTTTTTATAGTCAAGTTGGAGTAGTTAAAATAAGAAAGTATATAAAAAAAAAATGGTTCAAAAATGTTATAAAAAAGATGGTTAAAAAATTAGTAGTACAATTATTTTTCGGAAAAATTAACAATACTTAATTCCAACTATGGGTGGTCTTCTAATACTAATCCCAATTAATGATTATTCCAGAATAATACTAATCCCCCTTCTTTAAACAATCTTAGTAAATTTAAAACCCCTTGTAGCAAGTAACTTCATTAGTTGTGGGCCCCACCCCTTTGTTGTTCTTCTTCTTTGTTAGTTACTATAAAGAAGGATTCTTCCTTTATTGAAGTTGTCTCTTCCTTCTTCCTTTTCTATTTTTCTTGCCTGCTTCTTCTTCCCTTACTATTTTGTTTGCCTTCTTCTTCCTTCTCTATTTTTGTTACTAGATGTTCTCTATGTTCGAGTTTCGATATCTGCAGGCACCACATTGAACTATTTCCTGGATGACAAAATTAACAAGGCTGACATCTTTTCCCTGAAGGAATTATGTCCTTAGACATTCCCGGCAATTACTAAATATAAATAAGAATTAATTATGAAGATAATAAGTTAATTATTTTAGTAATCCTATTTGCTTGCTAGAGAATAAATGTGATTAATTAGTAGGACAATATTGATTGGTCCTACAACTAAAAAATATTAATCCTATGAGGTTACACATATAAGCATTAATTGAAATGGGCCCAAAAGGCCCTATAGCAATCGGCCTATTAAGAGAAAGCAGGTTGGGCTTTATTTTTGTGTTAACCTAAAACTCACATTATATTAGTTATAATGTCAGGGATTTAGAATAGACGTTCATTCGAAATATCTGACACAAAAACCCTAACTCTCATTCTCTAAAACGCCGTTCTTCCCAAACAAGCATACGTGGGATTCAATTGGTGCTTGTGGATTAAGTAGAGGAGCAACAAGTGGGGCTCTCAGATCTTCGAAGTTTGCATACGAACGAGAGAACACGCTACAAAGGTGATTATTCTTTCATCTTAATCTGATTCATATTATTGTTATGCATGTGATCCTGTAATAGATGTTAGGAAATTGTTTTCCTGAAATTCTGCTTCATGCATCTATATTATCCTACAGTGACATCAGTTTGAGTCTTTTGCATAATTTTTTATGATCATGATTGTAGGAAACATTATTATTTTGATTCAATTAAGGGAAGATTTATTTATGGCTTGAATTTGCAAAATTAATATATGATATTAATTGATTGGAATTAACAAATCGTGATTTATTTAATTTTTGCTCAAAACAAATTTATAAAATTCAAATTTTTATCATAGGGCCGAAATTAACATTTTATTTCACACAAAAAATTTTGGATTTTTTAAAACTAATTACGTTAGATTTTAAATTATTTATTGGTTAATAAGATTAATCATGATAATAATTTGTTAACAATTAAAGATTTGATTTTTAATTTGTTAAATAAATCTATTGATAATCTCCTAATTTTTATACAGTAGCCGAAACTTTTTTGTAATTTTTCCACCATAATTTTTTCAAGCATAATGTTCGGATGATTAAACCTAATTAAATTCTTTAATCTTTTAAACAAAAGTTGGATAAAGATTAGTTTAAATTTGGATAATAGTTACACAAATTTACAAAGAATTATCCACCATGGCTGGGTGGCCCCAACTGCGACGGTGGAGCCACAGTGGAGGATGAATTAGGGTGGTGGAAAACCGGTGCGGGTGGCTGAGACAGGCGGCAGAGCAGCGACGCAACTGTTCCGACGCTGTTGTGTTGGCCACGCTGTCGGTCTTGCTGCCGGCATTTTCTGGTGGTCGGGTCGGCCTCCGTGGAAGCTGATCGGCGGCCTTGGCGGCTGCTGGCCGGCGTCAGATTGTTGTCCCTCGAAGGTTTTGAGCAGTTTCTAATCGTTATGAAGCTGCCAATCTTGCTTCTGTCAAAAGTTGTTTTTTTCTTTCCTTGGCTGTTTCTGCAATGTTTAACTTAATTAAAAAAAGGAATATTAAAAATCAGTCTTCCTAAATCAATTTGGAAATGTTGGAGATTATATAAATTTAGTTTTTCTAAATTTAGAATAATTTCCAAAATCAATTTTGAGTAATTTGTAAATATTTTTTTTGGGAAAATAATATTTTCTATGTTGAGCATAAATCAATAAATTTCCTTTAAATGAAAATTTGTGATTAATAAGATTATTCTAGCCATATTTAAATAGTAATTGAATTAAAATAATAAAGTTTCCTAAATAATGTTAAAATTAATTTGTTTAAGTTTTTATATTTATTTTGGAAATGTTATTTGCTTATTAACAGTTAATAAGTAAATATTTTGTGTTTAATATACTTTGTATTATATGAGTGTATGGAATATATATGATATTTTGTTACAGGCAAGTGACTAGTATGGCCCAAAATAGGATAGAAAATACAATCTGCGTATCGTTTTGTTTTCTTGTAAATTTCGAAATACGATCTGATCATCGTTCTGTGTTGTTGTAATATACTTTAAAAGTTTAAATTAGATTATAAAGTTCGTATTATGAGCTCGATGGAGTAAGAATTTCCAATCGGAAATTCAAGGATGGAGAACCAAGAAAGATGAACAGGAACCCAAGAAATTTTGAGCTTATTTTTTAGGGGCCATACTAGGATCAAATTTAATTTTATGCATTTTATATTACCTTAAAATTCTTATTAAGTTTATGTATGTGGTTATTTAAGCTATGTGTTCACTTTTAATTAACCAACATAGTAAACTTAGGTCCCAAATAATATTGAGTTTAAGAGCTTCTCCATACAACACCTATAAAGCCTCAGATCATGAGTAATAGGTTCTGCCAAAGCAGGGTGTTGCTCGTAATTCCGGGGATAGTAGGATAGGTTTTTGAAACTTAACTAGTGTGTGTCCCGGGCGACGCCCCGTTTACAAACTTACAATGTTGAATAATACATGAAATGTTTTATTTACGTTGTTTACATGTGTTGTGTATTCGAGTTTGACATTTTTAATAACTATCTGGAAATCGTTTTTTTTTGGTGTACCACGGTTCATCCTTAGGGCCAATCCCGATTCGGGGCGAGTTCTGAGTGGATAGGTTACATTCCCCTCCTAATTGTTGTTGCGGGGGATCGAACACGGGGTCCTCCCTACCACGTATAACCTCAATCACCACTGAACCAACAGACAATTAGTTAGATCGTTTATTTTATTTAGATGCGAATGTAATGTATGTAGTACGTATCATTTTTTAGTAATAGCGTTCTTCCCTTTTTGGGTTGTTAGTATTCGTAAATCATGTCTAATATCTAAAAAATATTTTGTATATATGCTATGATACATATATGCTAGCACAATTGTTGACTAATTAATGAAAAAACATGTTCTATTATATGTGAAAAATAGACAAATTAAAAATGCAACAATTATTCAAACCTATTTTTAATAATGGTAACAAAATTAAATTTTCTTGCAATCACTATGTGGTGAACATTAATAACATTTATCATGTGAAAAATAGTATAAATATATGTACACTAATCCTATCCCACTTAAGTATATTTAAATAGAGTTCAGAGGCATAAATTATAGTATAGCTAAGATGGTAAGCTTTCTATTATTTTTCTTGTTGGTTCCATGTTCGAACCCTAACAAAACATTTTGTGTATCAATATATCAAAAGCACATCCTCCATGTCATTGTTGATGTGGCACCTTGTCATGTTTAGAAAAGGTGACACATGGCGGCGTAACATGATTTGCCTTGGAGATTTAATAATAGTATAGATAGATGTTAATGTTTGGTTTAACTCAACAAAACCATCAAAAGATAAAGTTTTGGGTTCTAAAGCTAAGAGATAGGAAAATAAAAAGAGTTGTTAACCTGTCTACCAAGAGTTACAATTAGTTATAATTAGTAAAATGTTTACTAACCTCAACTACTATAAAAGTAGCAGGGCCAAAGTCGTTTGATTGTAGTGGGAGGGGATCTTGGTTATTTCTTTATTCAATGGGGACTTCTAATTTTGAATAAAGGGTAGTAGTTAATTAAATTTGTTTAATTGCTACTTTTGATAAACATTATATTGAAGCTTGCTTTACCATTTTGTTGTAGTTATCATGTCTGGTGCAAACAACAACTCTATTTTTAACTTGTGCCCTCTAATTGAAAACAAACTGAATGCACACAACTTACTACAATACGAAATGGCTATGAGAATTGACAATCCACTCCCTCTTGAGCCCCTTCCAGAAAATGCTATTGAAGCTCAATGTCGAGTTAGACAAACTCTCCAGGATAACTCCCTGCATGTAACATGCTTGATGCTTGCTTGCATGGAACCAGAGTATCAAAAACGTTTTGATGGTCTAGATGCCTACACAATAATCCAGCAACTGAAAACTTTGTTTCAGAAGAATGCTAGATTAGGGAGGTAACATTGTATGATGGTCCAGGGCGAGGGGAACTTACCTAGTGAACCTGAACATAAGGATGTTCTAATGGTTAGAGAGGTAAGCAGTTCAGGAGTATCAATGTCATAGAAGTTAATTTAGCTACAACTACTTCTTGGGTATTTGATACCGCCTGTGGGTCTCACATAATTGGTAATGTGCAAGGACTAAAAAGAAGTAGATCTTCGAGTAGGCAATGGAGCAAGAGTTGCTGCTTTAGCTGTAGGAGATTATAGTTTACGCTTGCCTTCTGGTTTAATACTAGAACTATATAATTGTTATTACGTTCCAGTTATTACCAAGAACATAATTTCGATTCCAATTTTGGATTCGGAAGGATTGTTGTTGTTCAGCATATTTGAATGGTATGTTCTATGTCTCTGCTAAATAAGAAAATCGTTTATATGTACTAGACTTGAAAAACCATATCTATCACATAGAAAACAAGAAACACAAACCAAATGACTTGAACCCTACTTACCTATGGCATTGTCGATTAGGCCACATAAGCTCAAAGCGCATAGATAAACTTCATAAGGATGGAATTCTCAAATCATTTGATTTCGAATCATTTGAAGTATATGAGTTTTGATTAATGGGAAAAATGACAAAGTCTCCTTTCACAGCCTCAAGTGAAAGGGCCAATGATCTTTTAGCCCTCATACATACTGATGTGTGCGGACCTATAAGTACTTTGTCTAGGGGAGGGTACGGATATTTCATTACTTTTACCGATGATGTGAGCAGATTTGGATATATTTACCTCATGCTGCATAAGTCGGAATCCTTTGAAAAGTTTAAGGAATCCCAAAATGAAGTACAAAACCAAAAGCGTTGCCATCCGATCGTGGTGGTGAATATTTATCTCAAGAGTTTGGTGATCATTTGAAAGATTGTGGTATACTTTCGCAATTGACTCCACTAGGAACACCACAGTTGAATGGGGTTTCCGAAAGAAGGAATCGAACTCTATTAGATATGGTTCGGTCCATGATGAGTCTTGTGGACCTTCCTGTCTCATTCTGGGGAGTTGCGCTTGAAACAGCTGCATTCACACTCAACAGAGCTGCGTCCAAAGAAGTAGAGAAGACGCCATATGAGATTTGGCATGGAAAAGTTCCAAAATTATCTTTTCTAAGGACATGGGGTTGTGAAGTTTAACTTTTACTTTCTAATAAGCTTTCACCCAAGTCCGATAAATTTCTTTTTGTGGGTTACCCAAAACAGACTAAGGGATACTACTTCTACAACCAAAGCAAAAACAAAGTGTTTGTTGCTCGTGATGGTGTCTGTTGATTCTGAGTTTTGATGATGACAACGCAAACTTCCTAATTATTGTTTAAGTGTGTTATTGTAATACTAAGTTAGGGAGTGCCTGAGTTGGACAAACTAAGCGTGTGGACCAAACACAAGCAATACAAGGAGCTCCTAAAGAATCGATCAGTTTGCAAATAATATCAACGAGTGATCCTCAAGAAGATTGATCCTCTAGAAGGTTGATCCTCAATATGGTTGATCCTCAATGTGGTTGATCCTCAAAGTGGTTGATCCTCAATGTGGTTGATCCTCAAAGTGGTTGATCCTCAAAGTGGTTGATCCTCAACGGTTGATCCTAAACAAGTTATTAAGCGTGCTCCTCATATATTATGAGGATCATCGAAGTTCCGGAGAAGGAACAATGCGTGAAGCGTTCAAGCAAAGCTTCAAAAGGTGCCAACATGAAAGTTACAACATATGAGTTTATGTTTAGGTTTTATGTAAGTATTTTAATATTGTTTATGCATAATATGGAACAAAAGGAACACGTGTGTTTTAATACGTTTTGAGAAAATAGTTTTTGTAAATAAAATAAATTTTTATAAAGGAAAATTCTTTGGAAAATAAATAAAACGATTTTAATAAAATCAACATTGGATTTTGATTCAGAATTCCTTGTTTTCCAAGAAAAGGTTTTTACTTGTTCCTAAAACTACTCCCACTATTTTCTCTGAAATGAACGTGTTAAAAGTGGTTTAAAGAATTCTTCCTGTTTCTCACAAGTAACGTGCACGTTACTGATCCCAGTAACTGTTAGTGGCAGTTGAGGGGAACATGGGAAACTGACCTAGGAAGTTCCTCTATAAAAGGAAAAGAATTTCAAAACACAACTGACAACGTGTAATATTTCTAAAGAGCTTAAGGGTTTTTTTTTTATCAAAAGTCAGTTTACAAAAGAGCGTGTTCCTAAAGTTCCTTTATTATACATAACCTTTATTAAATACTAGAGTTTTCATAATTCGAGTTGTAATTGTGGGGTTAAGGATCGAGTGATCCTTGAGTTGTGGGGTGCAAGGATTGAGTAATCCTTGAGTTTTGAGTGTAAGGGTTGAGTGATCCTTAAAGTGACTTAGAGTCAAGTCAGTGAGAGAGTGTGAAAGGAGCAAGCACGGTAATCAACGGGGATTGTTGTGAGGAACTCGTGTTCAAGTGGAACTCGAGTTGTTGAGTGTATTGTATTCGAGGCATTGAAATATATAAAGAGGTTGAGGTTTTCCTTCTTGATTATTGTCAATAAGGTTCCTCATTTTCAAATTCTTCTTGTTTATTGATCGTTGTTCCTTTAACATTTAAATTCCGCAAGAAACGTACTAAGTTCCTCAAAACAATTCACCCCCCCTCTTGTCAGTGTTCCTACTGAACTATCAGTGTCTTTCTGGAAAAGGATTTCATTTCTAGAAAAACAAGTGGGAGTAATGTATATCTCGAAGAAATTCGAGATGAGCAACAAATGGATGAGGTTCACACCTCGTTAGAGACGACCCAGCATGAATATGCTCAGGAGGCGGTGCATTCCATTCACGCGCCTTCTACCGTCCCACTTGGAGATAATCCATGCGAAGTCCCTCAACCTAATGAGGTAGAAACTTCTTCTGTTGTTCCCCAACGTAGGTTTAGTAGGTTCGTCATTCCGTCAAAGAGATATATTAATTTCCTTTTGACTGAAAGTTCTGAAATAGAGATTTTATAACATGAGGAACCTACTAGCTACACAAATTCTTTGACGATTCAAGACTCCGAGAAATGGCTCGAAGCCATGAGATCCGAAATGGATTCGATGTTTGAAAATCAAGTATGCGACTTGGTTGTTTTCCCTGATGGGGTTAAACCCATTGGTTGCAAATGGATTTTCAAACTGAAACAGGACAAAGATGGAAATATTACTAGTGGCAAAAGGTTTTAGACATATTCATGGTATTTACTATGATGAAACCTTCTCACCAGTAGCCATGCTGAAATCCATTAGGATAATCCTTGTGATTGTTGCCTTTCATGACAATGAGATTTGGCAGATGGACGTCAAAACCGCTTTCTTGAATGGGTTCTTGAAAGAGGATGTGTACATGACACAACCACAAGGTTTTGAAGATCCGAAAAGTCCAAGGAAGGTTTGCAAGCTTAAGAAGTCCATTTATGGGCTAAAGCAAGCATCCCGGAGTTGGAACTTCAGATTTGATGAAGCAGTAAAATTTTTTGGCTTTCTCAGAAATGAAGAGGAATCTTGTATATACAAGAAGTTGAGTGGGAGTAGTATTGCTTTCCTGGTCTTGTATGTGGATGACATACTTCTCATAGGAAACGACAAGACCATGCTTGAATCAGTCAAGGAATGACTTAAAAGTTGTTTCTCTATGAAAGACCTAGGAGAAACTGACTACATCTTCGAAATAAGGATCCATAGAGATAGATCCAAAAGGCTGATTGGACTTATCCAAGAGACTTATATTGATAAGGTTCTTGCATGGTTCAAGCTAGAAAACTTTCCTTGCTTATCGTTCTTTTAAACAGTTGACTTTCCTTGACCGCCCTTTGAAACTTGTAATTCGATCCCCGAACATTCGACACCTACACAAAATAAAAATAGAAACTAGGAGAAAAACAAAAAAATAGAAAAATAAAATAATAATAATAATAATAATAATTATTATTATTATTATAATTATTTGTAAACTTTTAACTTTGTTAGAATTTGATATAATAATAATAATAATAATAATAATAATAATAATAGTAATAACTAAATAAGAAATAGAAAGAAAATAAAAATAAAATATAAAATTAATAACGAAAACTATAATAATTAAAATATAAAATTATAAAACAAGGAAAACAAACAAATTACAAACTTAAAGCCTAAAAACAAAGAAAAATCACTAAGTACGCTAATTAAGCTACAAAATATAAAATAAAATAAATAAAGGCTAAAATGATAAAATTAGATAAATATATAATAAAATAAGCTAGAAAAATACCTAAAAACTACCCCTAAAAGTGACATAAATGTCACTCATCAAGAGGAGCATCTCTATATTATGAACCATCTTCTAGAAGGGGTGGTAGTTCTTCTAGCTCATACACCCCATCTATTTATTCTCAACTCTCAACACGTTTGGAAGAAACTCAACAACAACTGTCTCAAAAATCCATTGATCTTGAAACAACAAAAGTTGAGATGATAAAATCTATGTATGATGAGAGACTTCTGAGGCAAAGGGAGAGAGAAGACGAGCGAAAGGAGAGAGAACAAGAGCGACTTGAGCGGCAGAGGGACGTCGCCGGCAATGGAGTCCTATGAGAGGATGTTCAGTCAGTGTATTGGTTTTCCTTTCTCGCAGTCGCAGGACCCTCGAGATCCCACAGGCGACGGGACACCTTTGTGCTAGGTAGTTAGTATTTATGTATGAGTTTGAACTAATTGTGCTAGGTAGTAAGTATTTATGTATGAGTTTGAACTAATTGCAACTTTTCTTTATATATGCAACATCAGGTTTAACAGGTTTGGACATCAAGTTTATTATGAATTTTGTTGGTTGAGTTTGAACAGGGTTAATATAACTTTGAGCAGTTTTCATACGATTTTACAGGCTATATATTAATTCGTATATATATATATATATATATATATATATATATATATACACGACAATAGATCATGCAAAATGATATTTGCATACAAATTTACCGACCACTACAGGCAGATTAACGACCTCAAAAACAAATCTTAGCAGAAACTATAATACCCAAATTAGCGACTAAATATGTAAGTTAACGACTACTATAGGCAGTCACAAAATTTAGCGACTGCTAAGCCGGTCGCTAAGTTAACGACTGACTAAGCAGTCGCTAATTTAACGACCGCCTAAGGTAGTCTTTAAAACATC
Organism: Spinacia oleracea; assembly: GCF_020520425.1. Lineage (NCBI taxonomy): Eukaryota > Viridiplantae > Streptophyta > Magnoliopsida > Caryophyllales > Amaranthaceae > Spinacia > Spinacia oleracea. Next base: position 5,699,881 of record NC_079491.1, read on the forward strand.
CACTGTAAAGGTAGTCGTTAATTTAACGACTGCTTAAGCGGCCCTTAAAGTAACGACTGCTAAAGCAGACGCTAATTTAACAACTGCCAAAGTTGTCGCTAATTTTACGACTGCTAAGCAGTCGGTATTGCAGACGGTAAACTTTAGCGACCGCTTTTCTGTCGGAATTTAGCAACATACCGTCCAAGTGAATACTGACCGACCTTTTGCGACCGTTGGCAGTCGCCAAACTGTTACCAACCGTTCTTCGTGTTTTACCGACCACTTTTGGCGGTCGAAAATTAGCCAATTTCTTGTAGTGATATGATTTCTAAGGACATCAATGGCATCCTTCTGAAACCAATTGCAAATATTTGAGTTCGACATTTATCTCACAAAAAGAGTTATTGCGAGGAAACGGATCTTGGAAAGTAAGTCAAATGAAAAAAAATAATTTTAAAAATAGTCTCAGTTTTCCAAATCCAACCATAGTTAAGTTCATATTGAATTTATTTTTGACAAAATTTCAGAGCTTTTTAAAAATCAAATTCTCATGGTGAAGTAGACGAAGTTATCGGTTAAAGAATTTAAATGAATGGATTAACTTCGAATGGGTCAAAGAAACATCAAGTAGATTGTAGTTCAAGCTTCCGAGCAAAGTGTTACAGTTTTATTATACCTAAAGATCATATATACACCAAAAGTTTAATACGGAATTGCAGAGCTGGGATCGTTCCCGCTCTGTTGCCATGATAGATTTCGTGATTGATCTAAGGTGGAAGAAAATCATAAAGAAAGAGTAGAGAAGACATTAAAGGAAGCTTCACCAAGTGAGGGAGAGAGAAAGAGCGGGCTAAATAAAATGTTTTATTATTTTTTTTTATTATTTTTCAACTAACTAATGAATACAAAGAGAGTATTGTATATATACAAGCTACTAATAAGAGGGCAATCTCCAACCAGAAATTTGTTGCATATTTTACTGGTAAGTTATTTTTCGATTTTCTTTTTTTTAAAATGGTCTCTTCAATTAAAGTAATATTGTTCGATAATCTTAAAGTAAAGGAAGTGCGTGGAGCAAGAACAGAACTCACGCTAGCAACTTCAGCAATGCATCTACCACTCAAACCAACTAAGCAACCTTAGACTAAAACTAGTCATACATCTAAACCTAAATCTTTCAGAGTTGAGTGCTCCTCCTATTTGATTTGTTGGAGGAATTCTTGTAAACTTTTGCCTCTAATATGTTGATTTCTTTTAGCAAAATGTTTGCTCAAACATTAACTTTTCCCATGTATTTGGCCAAGATCATATAAATATGTACATATTTGACTTGGATATAAGAATGATAGTCTTTTGCCAACGTAAACAATAAATTTAATAGTAACTAATAATTATGCTATATTATGTTGGGAAAAAAATATAACAATTATGCTATAGCAAACAACTTAATTTGAAAATTATATATACTTTCTCTATTTTCCCAAGTTCTACCCATTTACTATTCGTGGGTAAACATTAAAAGTTTTGACCATGTCTCTTCATCTATGTAAATGAAAATAAATATCCTGAAATGTCTTATTAGATTTGTTTCATTATATATATTCTCAAAATGTAATTGCCCCGCATAGTAGAAAATGGATTAATTAGATTCTTATATAACTTGTTTCGAATCTAATTTAATTTGCCACATTACAATATATCTTGCTTTGAGTATGCTTTAATAAATTTTAACAGGTAAGGATTCCTAACTCGTAAAAGTAATAATTAATTAGTGATGTGATCGAGATTATTAATAAATGATTCAGATCATTTTTCTCATTATATTGACTTAATATAATTGTGCACGTACAAGAAATAACAAAATAAATTGTGGTGAAATTGTTAAAATATGTGACTAACAAAGGAGAGGGTCACATGTATGAAACCTATAACTAACATTTTTTCATGATCAAGAAAATTATATGAGATGCATGACATGTCAAAGATGACGATGCGGCATGTCATCGATAATAGGAAACGACATGTGGCGAGATGACATTCATTGCCTTGGAGTTTTAATAATAGTATTAGATTTACAGAAACAAATGGTCAAAGTACGTACTACGTTGGAGACTGCACAAAATATAAGTGATAACTTAGAAAAATGGAGGAAGTAGTACTTAACCCGATACGTACAATGCAGGTGCCTTTAAGTCTCTGTTATGTGCGACTTATTTTGACTTATTTCAGACAAAATAAGTTCAGATAAATTAAACAAAAATAAGCTTTTTTTCCAGACATTTCGCACACAAATAAGTTTATTTCAGACAAAATAAGTTTTTTTTAAGATAAAATAAGTTAAGATAAGTGTAGTTAAGTTTAGATAGATAAATTTAAATAAATACAATTAAATTCATATAAATTCAGATAATATAAGTTCAGTCGTCCAAATCGAACGGAGCCTAACTAGTTATTAAAAAAAGTCCACGAAGAAGAGGTGATTTGGGTGGATACGCGGCATAAAAAGGGACTTAATTTAGCATCTCCCTCCACCATGGGATAAGTTGTGTAATACGTCACTACCGGCCCATAATATACTACTTGCAGACTTGCAGTTGCTTCACATCATTATTTATATTTAATTTAATTCTTACACCAAAAAAAAAATTATACTTATTGAATTTACTCTGGTATTTTTTTTTGGGGGGGTGATAAACAAAAATATTTTAATTTGAAAAAGGGCTGATAGACACAGGTTTAGTAGTTTCTTCATTTTAATTTGAAAATATTTTTTTTTTAAGGCAAATTTATTAAAAAGGACATTTTATAACCCAAATTTTGCGAGAAAAGACCTTATATAATTTTTTTGTGAAATAACACCTTAATGTAATTTTTTTTGCGAGAAATGACCTTATATATATTTTTTTTTGTGAAATCACACATTAATGTAATTTTTTTTTTGCGAAAGACAACCAAAAGTAAATTTGCGGCATTGCTGAGTTTTTTCGGCCATTGACTTGCACGTGAGAAGCACGTGTGGCTTAGTTTGCTAATCACACCCAATTTTCCTCCAAAATTCTAAGATTTAAAACTTAAAGTTGAAAAAAAAAATCGAAATAAAATCAAGTTTGAAAATTCAAGAGTCGAGAAAATCAGTGTCTTTAGCCAACGTAAGCCACACGTGCTGCTCACGTGCAAGTAAATGGCCGGAAAACCTCGGTCAATGCCGGAAACTTCTCTTAGGTCCTTTCTCGCAAAAACAATTACTTTAAGGTGTGTTTTCACACAAAAAAATTATATAAGGTCCTTTCTCGCAAAATTTGAGTTATAAAAAGTCATTTTTGACAAATTTGCCTTTTTTTTTAGTGTAAACTGAACCGGGTGGGCTTGACTCTTGAGCAGTCCAAAGCCCAAGACTATAGCTAATTCAGCTGTTACAGAGCCATATCGGCCCATATGTGGAGGATCTAATGCATACCCCACGAGACTTGTATAAAAAAATTAAGTAAATTAAGGCACAATAGTTTGACAAGTTGGGCTAATGTGCTTCATATAGAGCTTCTCAGGACCAGATGATCACCGGTCCGGCTTAAGGCACGACACAATCCAACACAGAAAAAGCATTGCAACTACACGTCTACACATTACTGTACTGGTAAGATCGCCCCTGGTACAGTAAACCACAACATATAATACGTATGTGAAATGCAACCAATGTACTTCGTATCGTATATTATAAAAGGTCGAAATCTTGTATTTTCGTTTGGTTGTCTTCGTTCCAATAAGGTCCAAGACCTTTTATATTATATATGTAGGTTGGAATGTGATGGGTTGGATTCGACCGACACAACTTGGGTTCGGATGCGGGTTCCTCGATCGAGAAACAAGTTTATGTGTTTGATTGGATTTGACCTAGTTCGTGGGTATAAACTTTAGTCCGTGGACAACATTGCTTAGTTGCTTCTAAGCAAGGTCGGGTAGAATCTGGATTGTCAGGGGGTCAAACTCGATTGACCCATCTACTGAGGGATGATTTATAAAATCGGAGATAACCTAGCCAATTGACGAGGAAGTCATTTCGGCATGCTGTGATGTGTTTCAAAACACATCACAGAGGCATTTCTGTAAATAAATTGAATTTCAATGGTACATGTTTTAATCGTAATGGTACATGTTTTAATCGTAATGGTACTCCGTTTAACGAAATGGTACCTTTTTTTTAATGAATGGTACACAAAATGCTCTGTGATGTACATCACAACATGCCGAAATTTCGCACCCGCCAATTGACCATCTCTACGACTCTATCCATTCGCAAAATGAATTTTTTTAGAAAAAAAAAACAATGAAAAGCAAACTCAACCCAAGAGTTAGAAATGTAACTATAGTAGAGTTAAAAAGGCCCATATCCACAATCCACAATCCACAAAACTCAGAAATGGATAGAAAAACACCACCACACAACAAACAATTGAGAGGCCCTCCTTCCTTTTCATTTTCACCCCCAAATCTCTTCTCCTACCTTCTTCAAGATAACACTCCCCTCTTTCTTTCTCTCACCTCAATCTCTTCCCACTCCTAATTTCCCCCAAAACCCCTCTCTCACTTTCTCTCTCTACCCAATTTCCATGGCGTTATCCGCTACTTCTTCCGCCATGGCAGCCATTGCCTTAACCCACCAACCACCCCACAATCAACCTTCTATGTCTCTCCTCCCAAATCTCACTTTCCACCCTAAAACCCCATCTAAACTCATCCTTTCCTCTTCTTTTACCCCCTCACTCGCCACCTCCTCAAGCGCCACTTCTACCGCCGCCGCTACCACCTCCACACGCCGCCGTACCTTCACCGTTCGCGCTGCTAGGGGGAAATTCGAGAGGAACAAACCCCATGTCAATATCGGCACTATTGGCCATGTTGACCACGGTAAGACCACCCTTACCGCCGCCCTCACCATGGCTCTTGCGTCAATGGGAAACTCCGCTCCGAAAAAGTACGACGAAATTGACGCTGCCCCGGAGGAGCGTGCTCGTGGTATTACAATTAACACCGCCACCGTCGAATACGAAACCGAGAACCGCCACTACGCCCATGTCGACTGCCCCGGTCACGCCGATTATGTGAAGAATATGATTACCGGCGCTGCCCAGATGGACGGCGCTATCCTGGTTTGTTCCGGCGCCGACGGGCCTATGCCGCAGACAAAGGAGCACATCTTGCTTGCTAAGCAGGTGGGTGTCCCTAACATGGTTGTATTTCTGAACAAGCAAGACCAGGTTGATGATGAGGAGCTTCTTCAATTGGTTGAGCTTGAGGTGAGAGAATTGTTATCTAATTATGATTTTCCTGGTGATGATATTCCTATTATTTCTGGGTCTGCTCTTTTAGCTCTTGAGGAATTGATGAAGAACCCTACAATTAAAAGGGGGGATAACACCTGGGTAGATAAAATTTACCAATTAATGGATGCTGTTGATGAATACATCCCAATTCCCACTAGGCAAACCGATTTACCCTTCTTGATGGCCATTGAAGACGTGTTTTCGATCACCGGTCGTGGGACCGTGGCCACCGGGAGGGTCGAAAGAGGGACTGTTAAAACTGGGGAAACTGTTGACATTGTAGGAATGAGGGAGACTAGGAATACTACTGTAACTGGGGTTGAAATGTTCCAGAAGATTCTAGATGAAGCTTTAGCTGGTGACAATGTTGGGTTGTTGTTGAGAGGTATTCAGAAGATTGATATTCAGAGAGGTATGGTTCTTGCTAAACCAGGAACTATTACCCCTCACACTAAGTTTAGTGCCATTGTTTATGTGTTGAAGAAGGAAGAAGGTGGTAGGCATTCACCTTTCTTTGTCAAGTACAGACCTCAGTTCTATATGAGGACTACTGATGTAACTGGAGAAGTGTCGAAGATTATGAATGACAAAGATGAAGAGTCTAAGATGGTTATGCCTGGTGATCGAGTTAAGATGGAGGTTACGCTTATTCACCCTGTTGCTTGTGAAGCGGGAATGAGGTTTGCTATTAGGGAAGGTGGAAAGACTGTTGGTGCTGGTGTTATCCAGTCTATCATTGAGTAAGTTGGCAATGGTAGAAGTAGTTTGAGTCTCTTTGTATGTTTTCTGGGGGTGAGGAAAGAGGAGTGAAAGGGGGTTTTACTTATTTGATTAGGTGATTCAGGAATGTAATGAGATTGGGCTTAAAAGCTGTAAAATTTCAGTCTTTTTTACATGTCTTTTTGGGGAGTAGGGTTGAACATTTTGAGATATTCTCATAAATTGTGCAATTTAATTTACACCTTTTACAGAATAACCTTGCCAATTTCAGTCTTTTTATCTAATGTTCATATTCAATTAGCTTATTTTGGATTTGTGCTTGTAATTGTTGCAGTACTTCAAGTTATATTTGAATGTAATTTTTCATGGAATCAATTGTATGATGGTTGATTAATATTTCCCTGCAGAAACTGTTTTAGTCATTTTTATGATTCAGTGAGTAGCTAATTGGTTGTTCTTAGATTCTCGGATGCTCTGTTTCATGGTATTTGATTGATCAGCTTGGAAAAGTTGTACATGTTATTGCTTCGTCAAGATTATAAATTCCTTGTTAAGAACGGTGGTTTATGGTGGTTGTTTGTGTACTTGCATTAACAGATTTCAATGTCTTAGTGTCTACATTACAAAGAATTACAACCTGCTGCAGTCTATGATACCTGAATGTAGCTTGATCGTAAAAGTATTGTGTTTTGTTTACCCGGGTGCATCAGTTTAGAAATATTAGCAGGTTCTGAGGGCTCTTTAGTATGAGAAACTTGTCACGACACACTGTATGTCTTTAGTCTGCATGATAAAGTCGTTTACTTCGTAGCATATTTACCCCATTTCTCTGCCTTCTGTGACATGAAAAAGAATGAAACTTGTTATACACAGATGCAGAGTTTTTTTTTTTGGCAGATAAAGAAAGAGATGGGAGTTTTACCATCTGAAGCACCATAAACAGAGTGTGAGAGTTTTAGGCAATTCAAATTGATACTTCTCTTAGTTTCACTATTTCTTGTTTCATTTCCTGTAAGCTCTTGAAAGTCTTAGGCCCTGTTCTTTTGAGCTGAGTTGAACTAAACAGAATGCAACCGAACTGAATTTCCCTGAAATTCAACTACTGTTGCCGGTTCGTTGAAAATTTATGAACATCCTTGAGAGTCTGCACCATCTTTGGCATCTTACTACCCAGCAAAAATCCTCATTGTACACAATAAAGTTTCTAACTTTCTACAATACCCAGCCCCCTACCCTCTTTGGAGGTGTAACTAGCTAAGTACTACCCCCACGCGAACACTTCGAAATTTGAAACTTAAAAGAAAGATATTCAAGACCACACTGAGCTCCAGTTTTATCACCAAATTAGAGCCTTATTGTTAGCTGATAAAAGTTAACAACAAAAATCAATGACACAAGAAAAAAAATAGCAAAAGAGTCTTAGGTCTTAGACGAACTGTAGCAAACACTATATTAAATTATTAATTGACTATATCTTTTCTCCACCGGTTTTGTCGAGCTAATATACCTAAAGACAAACAGTATATTAATTGACCATATACCTAAAAATGGTTGTGGGTTGTGTCCGGGGCTGTATTTTGGTCTAGGCCCATGGGTCTAAATTGGTCTAGCCCATGTCAAATGCTAGGTTGTGCAGCCCATGCCGAGTCTCGGGCTAGACCATTTCACGTATAGGGCGGAATAAGCCTAATTCAATTTGACGTGCTTTGCCATGTTTTTTGTGCTGTGCCTCAGCCCGTAGTGATCCACCTAACACAAGTTAACCAGCCCGTACTTATCTGCAAGTCTATCGCTTGAGTCACTCCTAAGCATTTCGCAGTTGATGGAGCTCGATCGAAGGTGAGTTCCCCACCAACACCACCAACTTATGTTAGGTAATATGTGTAGTATATACTACGTGTATACCGTAAAGGGAAAGGACGCTCGTATGATCAAAAACTAAAGAAACAAGTTCTCAATGGATTACAAATGTTTAAGGAAATAAATCAACAATATGTCTGAATCAATGATTAAGTATGTCATATGAATCAAAATATTAACTGATACTAGTGCAAAATAATCACATCGTACTACCCATTGCAAATGCAAGTTCAACACCATCATGCCTTATAATCATAATTCATTGTAATTCTTCCGAAAAGATAATTAAGATTGTCTGTCCTAGTTTTCTTTCCTTATTAAAAAAAATCATTATAATAATACTACTCCGTAGTTTAATTCGATGAAGGCAGAAAGTTCAACACCATGATTATGAAAAAGAACATCACAAAGCAAAATCTTCCAAACTTCCTGCATGGATCACCAATGACGATCATCATCAAGAAAATCCTTTGGCAAACTCTCTACAACCTTCCCTAACCACTCATCATGCTCATAATCATCCTCTTCCTCTTCCTCTTCGTCTTCGTCTTCGTCTTTGTCGTTGTTGTCACGATCCACAAGATGAATGGTGGAGACATCAACTACCGCCGTTATCTTGTACCCCAAGGTACTATCAAAATAAACATGTCTCCTTAAAAAAGACAAGACTTTTTCTTTGACAAAACTCCAAACTTTAGGAGTTACGTAATTAGGCAAACCTTGTTTACTCTCGGCATTCAAAACATTAACCTCAAGTTTAGTGGGATTAAGTGGAAATTTTAGGCAGACTAAATCTGAATGATAATAGTTAGTAGAATCATCATCAATAGTTTCCCTTGTAATGGCGAAACGATTACTTTGACAAGGGCAGTTAATTGTATGGTGAACTTCACGCCAATTTGTAAAATAGAGGTGAACTAGTATGCAATTTGAATGATCAATTTCGTCGTGGTAGGGTTCGGTTATTTGGAAGGTAGTGGTGCATGTTGCGGTAGGATGAACGAACACCATAACTGGCTAGGTTGCACGGAAACAAGAAACGTGGAAAAAATCAGGAGATGCAAGGTTATGGAAATTGAATCAAATGATTAAGCTAGTTAATAATTAAGGTACTTGTATTGTATATATAATAACGTAAGTAAAAAAAATAAGGAAACAAATATTCTAGTTCATATTTTCTACTTTGATTAGGAGTAAGTTAACAAATTATACTAGTGATGGAATTCCGAAGTGGTTAGATCTGTTAACGAATTAGGAAAGTTAACAAATTATACTAGTGAGTACTAGACCTGGTTATCGGGCGGGGCGGGTCAGGGTCGGTGCGGGTCAAAAGAGGGTCGGGTATTGAAAGGGTCATTTTTAGCGGGTCGATAGTGGGCGGGTCAAAAGCGGGTCGTGGGTCAATAGCGGGTCATTAGTGGGCGGGTCAATAAACGAGCAATGAAAAATGAAAAACAAAAGAGCCATGTGCAAGTACAAGTAAATACGAAGCTATACACGTAATTTTTTGAATCATTACTATTTTAATGTTCAAAATAATTGTAGTATAAGTTTGACCCTATAATGACCCTGTCCAATAGAGGCCCTGTCCAATAAGAGCCCTGCCCAATAAAAACCCTATTAACTTGACCCTAACCCAATATCTATTGGAATACCCTGTCCAATAACCAGGTCTAGTGAGTACTGAGTTAGTGACACGAGTTTGAAAAAAATAGGAAAGAGTTTACATCTTTGACGAACTGTGGCAAACAGTATTTTTTTTTATTATTATTATTAATTTTTTTTTTTTTGGTAATAAAACAAGAAACAGGAAAAACTGCTTTTCTCGCCTGAGCGGCTAGAAAATGAGTCTTAGCAACAGCCGATCTAGGAGCTTTAGAATAACAAAAATACGCGAAGGGCGGAATAAAAGAAAGGATATCTCGAATTAGGGACCTGACTTCCATCTTAGCCATTGACGGTATCTTTCCTCCACGGGTTATTTCGAGCTAATATACCTAAGGATTAGACCTGGTTATTTGACAGGGTAGTCCAATGGATATAGGGTTAGGGTCAAGTTAATAGGGCTTTTATTGGGCAGGGCTCTTATTGGACAGGGTCATTATAGGGTCAAACTTATACTACAATTAGTTTGAAAATAAAAATAGTAATGATACAAAAAATTACATGCATAGCTTCGTATTTACTTGTACTTGCACATGGCTCTTTTGTTTTTCATTTTTCATTGCTCGTTTATTGACCCGCCCAATAATGACCCGCTATTGACCCGCGACCCGCTTTTGACCCGCCCATTATCGACCCTCTAAAAATGACCCTTTCAATACCCGACCCTCTTTTGACCCGCACCGACCCTGACCCGCCCCGCCCGATAACCAGGCCTACTAAGGATGTATGTGTGTTGAATCGGGTTGAGCCATGTGACTTGGGTCTAACAGGACCGACAAGTGTCAGGGTAGGCCATTTTTTTTTCAAAAGTGCAGCCCATGCCGAGTGTTGGGCTGGACCATGTCAAGTGTTGGGGCAGAGGGGTGGATGTCTTGCCTAAGCCTAATTTTCTCCATTTAGTGTACCATGCAGCATCTTGTTTTTTCCAAAACAAATGCGGCCAAGACCCCCGCCCACAGCTTCGTGCTCGTGTCGGATTGTACTTTTTTCGTAACCATACTAGATCATGCTCTTTTTGGTGAATGGACCTCGGCCCGGTCTGATCCAGTGTCATCTTTATAAACGGTATAATGTAAACCAAAAAGGAAGAAAATCACACCCTTATGATGAAAAACCAAAGAAACAGAATCTCAAAGGATTACAAACATTTAAGGAAATAAATCAACAATATATCTAAACTAATTAATGATTTATTATCCCATACGAATCAAAATATTTATTGATACTAGTGCAAAATGATGTATATTATAAATATATAATCTCATTAATTTGTTCTTCCCCAAACCCTCCCTAGAAACCAAAAACAAAAATGTCTTCCAAATCTGTAAAACTTGCATTCCTCTGCATCATCTTCTCCATCCAATCCTTGACCCTAATCAAAGCAGACGAAGCACTAATCACAAAATTATGCTCTTCAACCTCATCCCCAAAAGTCTGCACCAATTGTCTCGAATCAGACCCGAGTAGTAAAACTGCAAATGATGTTGGTTTAGTTGACATTTCCATGATTTGTGCTACAAAAGACATGGACATCTTATACCAGGATTCATTCAGGTATCAAGGTAATACTACTGATCCTGCAACAAAAGAGGCTCTTAATCAGTGTTTAGATCAATTTGAGGATGCTAAAACCAAAGTTAATCAAATTTCAGATACAGTTCATAGCAGAGATTTCAATCTTGCACAACAACTTAGTAATAAAGTCTCACAACAGGTTATGAGTTGTAATCAGTTTTTTCAGGCTAAAGGGGTTCCAATGCCAGATGTTGTGGCTAATGACTTGAGTACTGTTTCTGGTGATTGGATTATTGTTATGGACATTTTGGGTTCTCTCAAGTCTTGATACTTTATGAACTAGCACTTTTATGTAGTTTGTAATTTAAAAACGCAAACACAATAATATTTATTGATTAATTATTTCTTGCCGTTTTTATTGATATGTTTTTCCTTGTTTTAATATTTAGTGATTTTAGTAAATATATATTTTAATTAAATTGATGCCCTTTTATTTGTAACATAAAATGATTTAATTTTTTGGTTTTAGGGTAAAATAAGCAATCACTTTTTTGACACAAGTTTGAAAAAAATAGCAAAATTGTTTGATCTTTAACGAACTGTGGCAAACATGCAGTATATTAACGACAATGTTTGTGTAAGATCGCCTTACTTAAAAGATCGTTTTGATTGCTTAACTAATTGATTTCATTGCTTAACTAACTAGCTCTTTTTTTTTTTGACAAGTAAGAGAGCTTTTTTCTATATTAATCAACAACTATTACAAACTAAGCACAACTAAAGGGAGACAAACCTTCTAGGAATGACCCCCTCCACTTTAGAATGCTAAACAAAGCTCAAAAGAGCAAAAACTAGTGCTATTATAGGGAATACAGCCAATCCCTATCTCTAGCACTCACTTTCTTACCTAGGATACTCTTAATTCTATGCCTAACAACAAATTGAATACAACTTACACTACTATCCAGAGAGGGGACCATGACATCCCAAATAGCTGAATTTCTTGCCTTCCAAATCTGATAGACCACTCCTGCAACAGCAGCATATATAGCAGACTTTCCTCCTAAAACCACCCACACAGTACCTATGAGCCCACTTAAGGATCATGAACAAGCTTGTTCTGTGAGTGCTGAATTCCAACCAGTGAAGAACTTTCCTACAACATTCTGTGCTGTAGTGGCAAGAGAAAAACAGATGAGAGCTATCCTCTGTATGTAAACCACAGAGGGCACAAATATCATCATCAGTAACCCCATAAGGGAAGAGCCTGGCTTTGGTTTTTAACCTGTCCTGTAGAGCTAGCCAAAGGATGGCCCTATGTTTTGGAATGGTGAACCTGTTCCAAACAAAATGAGACCAATTGGTCTTATCTTGTTGCTCACTCAGTTGCCTATACATGTCACCAATAGAGTATTTTGTGGTTGTTAACCAAGAGTCAGAGTCAAGTCTGTTGGTGCAATCTAGTTTGACTTTACAGATGTACTTGACTGCTCCACTGACAACTACAGAGGGCATGTACACCAGCCAATTCTTTTGTTTAACATAAACAACATGAACCCATTTTACCCATAAATTATCTTCCTTTTGAGCTTATGGACCATGCCAATTTCCCAACTGCTGCTTGATTCCAGATAGCAAGGTTTCTAAATCCAAGTCCACCTTGTGTTTTTGAAACACAAAGGTTAACCTAAGCCACATGACCAGGTCTACTATCATCATAGGTACCATGCCAAAGATAAGCTCTGCAAACAGAGTTTATTTTCCTAATCACTCTTAGGGAGGATGAAGATTTGGCACCAGTACACACTGATACTCATCAGAACGTACTGAGTTGACAAGCTGCATTCTTCCTGCAAATGATAAGTGTCTTGAACTCCAAATTTTAATTCTAGCAACCATTTTGTTCACCAGTTGTTCACATTCACCAGCTTGAAGTTTTCTGGTACTAATTGGCACACCCAAGTATCTAAAAGGTAGTTCTCCAAAGCTGAATCCAGAAATAGCACCAATTCCTTCTTTGTCAGTATTGGAGATGCCACAGCAGTACACTGAGGATTTGCAGGGATTTGCTTGGAGGCCAGTAGTGTTTGAAAACGGGTGGAAGCTTTCCAAAAGCAGGCTAACTGAGGTAATATCACCTTTACAGAACATCAGCAAATCATCAGCAAAACAGAGGTGATTCAATTGAAGAGTTCTACACCTGGTATGGAACTTGAATTGAGGGTGTTCACCAACTGTAGACATAGCCCTGGAGAAATACTCCATGCATAAAGTAAAGAGAAGGGGGGGAAGGGGATCCTCTTGTCTGAGAAATACTAACTAGCTCTTTTGAACGAGCAGTTAGATATTAGTTGTTTAGCGGTATTTTAAAGTCCTAATCTTATTGGAAGTTTGTGATTTTAGTGAGATATAGGTGGAATTTTAAGGTTGAAATAATATATAAAATTAAATGAAATATTAATATTGATTGAGATGAAGTAGAAAATGTTGAATAAATATATATAAATTAAATAGTTAATTGATGTTGAATGAGGAATGTGGAGTGGTAGGTGCGTTAGAAATATAGCAAACAACAAAAAGGAAATTTAAAAAAAAAAAAACCAAAATGAAGGATGGATGGAGGGAAGACACATGTCATTTAATTATGGAAAATTTGCCAAAAATGACCTTTTATAACACAAATTTTGCGAGAAAGGACCTTATAATTTTTTTTTTGTGAAAGCACACCTTAATGTAATTTTTTTTTGCGAGAAAGGACTTAAGGGGAGTTTCCGGCATTGACTGGGCTTTTCCGGCCATTGACTTACACGTGAGCAGCATGTGTGGCTTAAGTTGGCTACCCATGAGTCACTTCATTTTAGACGGCATTCCACGCAAAACCCTTATTGAGAAAACTGTTGCTAGAGTTAGAGGTTAGGCTGCAAAAATGCGAAGCTTTCAGATTTGTAATAGCTAAAGCTATGCTTTTGGAGGGGATCATAACTTTATTCCGCTTAAGCGAAGCTTTTTTTGACTTGCTTAAGCATCGCACTAAGCGAGTAAACAAAAACAGAGCTTTAGCGAGTCAACTTCCAGCTGTGATTGAATCAGTAAGCGCTGCAGATGTCTAAGGAACTCGGCAAAATGACCCCGTAACTTCGGGTCCATAGACTGCAGTAAAAGCAGCACCAAAATTCCCCTCTGAATCCAGATCGAAGACACTTTTTAAGGATCGACGTCGATACGAGAAGCAAATTGTTGTGTGGAGGAATCAATATCTCGACATAAGCCAAGGGGATCCCGGAAGTTGGAAAAAAATGGCTCCGTCTTCCGCTAAAGACACTGATTTTCCCGAGTCTTGATTTTTCAAACTTGATTTTTTTTTGTTTTTTTTTTCAACTTTAAGTTTTAAAGCTTAGAATTTTGGAGGAAAATTGGGTGTGGTTAGCAAAATAAAGCCACATGTGCTTCTCACGTGCAAGTCAATGGCCGGAAAAACTCAGTCAATGTCGGAAACTTACTTTTGGTTGTCTTTCGCAAAAAAAAAAAGTTAAATTAAGTTGTGATTTCACACAAAAAAAATCGCAAAAAAAAATTACATTAAGGTGTGATTTCACAAAAAAAATTATATAAGGTCATTTCTCGCAAAATTTGGGTTATAAAAGGTCCTTTTTAGCAAATTTGTCTTTAATTATCTATGGTTTTGCTAGTTATAGATTGGTGTCATTGTTTATTAATTGGCTACATTGATTAACTAATTTGCTCTATTGTTTAACTTATATGACACCTAGGCGGTCTTGTATGTAAGATCGTCTTATAAAAAAAGTTGTAGTATACTAATTGACGGTATCTTTTCTCCACGGGTCTTTTCGAGCTAATATACCTAAAGATGGTTGTGTGCTGTGTCAGTTTGTGATACGGGCTGAGCCCATGTGACTTGGGTCTAAACGAGACTGGCTTATGACAAGTATCAGGCTGGGCCAAAATTTTCAAAAGTGAAGCCCATATCGAGTGTCGGGCTGGACCATGTCAAGTGTAGGTCGGGCGGGAGGCTGTTGTTCCTAAGCCTAATTTCTAAGATGCGGCTAGACCCCAGCTACGACTTCGTGCTTGCATCGGATTATGTTTATTTCGTGGCAGGTTATGCTTTTTTTGGTGTATACGGGGAAATAATATTACAAATAATCTTGCAGCGGAAATAATATTCGTTTTCCCTTCGTGTATAAATAAAATAGGCTAACAATTATATCTCTATAATATAATAAAATAACTCACAAAGTCATTATAAAATATAAACTAATATCCAATGGTATACTCCCAAAAATATAACGTGTTTCTCTATATCTAAATTATGTTACAATGTTATGTACAATTCCTGAAAATGTTATTAAATAACTATAAATCTGATTACATATTTATAATCAACCTATTATTAAGAAACTGAATGCACATTATCGCTGAATAATTTGCCAATAATATATTGTTTCATGTTTTCTCATTTCTCTCCTTTTTTTTCGCTCCTTTTATTTCTCTAATTCTTTGCTAATTACATCTTCTCCAAATTAAGGAGAAATAACCAACATTATAATCTGTATAGTGTAAACCAAAAAGAAACAAATCACACCAAACATGTCCTCCAAATCTGTAAAACTTGCATTCCTCTGCATCATCTTCTCCATCCAATCCTTGACCCTAATCAAAGCAGATGAAGCACTAATCACAAAACTATGTTCTTCAACCTCATTCCCAAAAGTTTGCACCAAATGTCTCCAATCAAACCCAAGTAGTAAAACTGCAACAGATGTTGCTTTAGTCGACATTTCCATGGTTTGTGCTACAAAAGACATGGACCTGTTATACCAGGATGCATTCAGAATACAAGGTAGCAGTACTAATCCTGCTGCAAAACAGGCCCTTAATCAATGTTTAGATCAATTTGAGGATGCTAAAACCAAAGTTAATCAAATTTCAAATACAGTTCATATCAGAAAATTCATTCTTGCACAACAACTTAGTAATAAGGTTTCACAACAAGTTTTTAGTTGCAATCAGTATTTTCAGGCTAAAGGGGTTACAATTCCAGATGCTGTGAATAATGACTTGAGTATTGTATCTGCTGATTGGAGTATTGTTATGGACATTTTGGGTTCTCTCAAGTCTTGATTCTTTTACGAACTAGCTCATTCTGCAAGCGATGCGTGCTTGTAACTTAAAAACGCATACACAATAATATTTATTTGATTAATTATTTCTTACCTTTTTATTGATATTTTTTTTCTCGTTTTAATATTTAGTGATTTTAGTATATATATTTTTTAATTAAATTGATGCCCTTCTACTTGTAATATAAAATGTTTTAATTTTTTAATTTTAGGGTGAAATAGGCAATAAGTTTTCTGACGTCGTCTCAAGCGTTGCCTTATATGACAGAGATTTAAATAATAACGATTAACAAAAAAAATTATTGTTTTGAGGAAACAATAATAATGTTTTATGAAATAATATAATCAATATAATATTGTATAGTATCAAGTAGGGGTGTGCAAAAATCGATCCGGACCGGACCGGAGGCAATCGGTCCAGTCTCCGGATTGAGAAATATTACTTTTCGGTCATAGGTCCTGTCCAAACCCCTTAAAACCGGTTTTTGGACCGGACCAATTTTTTCTTGATAGAGTATAATATAAATTATTTTAAAAGTTAATTTCCTCGTCTAATATCTATATTATGAGATTTTTTTTATCTTTCAAAAAAAGGTGTTAAACAATTATTTTTCTACATGTACATATTTATTTTTTACTGTTTTTTTGTAGAAAAAAAAATTTCCGTATAGATATAAGCGTACAACCGGTCCAAGCTTGTCCAAGTATAACCGGTACTATCTCTGTGTCTAAAAATTTCGTATAGATATAAGCGTACAACCGGTCCAAGCATAACCGGTACGGTCTCTGTGTCTAAAATTATCCAAAAATAGATCTTCGATCCGGTCCGATCCGATCCGATCCGGGTTTGGACCGGTGACCACCCCTAGTAGTCTCAACTCTTGAGTCTCAAGTATTGGAACCGATTTAGTTACATGAATTTCAAGGATAAAATCCAATTGGGTTCTCCAATTGAAGCATCTTGATTATCATATGTTCTTTAGCATGTCTATCCTACTAGAAAGTAAAGACAACATTGGGCCAGACAAGTACGATTCACGGCAAGGCCTAACATGAAAAAAAACACGGCCCAAGCAGCCTAAAATTACATGTTTTGAAGTTTTCCTATTTAAAAAATAGATAAGTAATTCGAGTTTCAATTTTTTTTTTTTTTTTTTTTTTTTTGACATTGGATAATGATACAAGGAGAATATTAAAATTAAACACTAATTAACCAGCCGCCTTATTACCCACTCCTGAAGAAAATTGCATTCCATCCGTAGATGCCCTCTTGGCCAGAACATGTGCTGAATAAATCTGGTCTCGATGTACCTTGTAAATAATACACTTTTTAAACCTCTTACCGACTTCAAAAATGGTGTCAATTGTCCACAGAAGCTGAATATTTGGTTTAACTTGTTTCCGCAAGTAAGAAACCAAATTAGTTGAATCAGTAAAAACTACAATGTCATTAAAGGATAACTCCATTGCCCATTGTAATGCTCGTAGACAAGCCATATATAGCTTCAACATGTAGTGCTGAATTACCTAAACCATAATCGCAACCCCCAAGGATTTCCATTCCGTCGGATTGTCGTTGCTTAAGAACCCAACCCATTCCTGCTCTGAACGTATCTTTATTCCATGCTCCATCTATAAGAATAACTGTTGTTAACGTTGGTAAAGTAATTTCCATACCTATATTTGCAAAGTAAAATCCTGGTGGATAATCTTGCTTATGTTCTGGAGGATGTAGAAAACCCAATTTACCATCATCTTTTCCCCTAAACATATTGTGTTGTTCTAAGGCAAGATTAAACTGAACCTGAAACACAGTAATGCCTCCAGCATTTGAACGGAAAACCCTTTCGTTCCTTGAATATCATACCTATATTTGCAAAGTAATATCATAATTCGAGTTTCAAGGGGATGATTAACAGAACTTTAAAGATACCATCAAAAAATTAAACAATCAAAACTTTGAATATATTAATACGTACATTGAACCATAATAATGGTCTTGTAAAGTTCAAATTATAGATCATTCTTATAGTTTGGATAAAAGCTAATTGGGGTACGAGTCGGTTGGTACTTCTTGTACATTGAACAATCTAAGATAGCCCCAATTAAATAATAGACTAGTCATGTTACATTTTTTATCAGATGTCTTCAAAGAGATTGTCTCATCACTTATGTAGTCATGTACTCATGTGTGATGCAGGCTTTGGTAGAAAGCGTGTCCATTGGTCTATCAGACCATTACAATACTACATGGTGGGCTAATTTGTGAAGTTTTTATTTAGTTTTACGATTTAATTTTTCTCAAATTAACATCAGATAAAAAAACTATATTTAAGATCGAATCTCGTCTACCTACCTGCCTTATAGGACTCTATTCACACCAAAATAAGGATACTACTATGTGATACTCCTTATCTTACCATATCTTTCTTTGTACACACTAACATACAAACTTGTGTAATCCCTTGGCACTTATTTCCTTCCAAAAAATAGATTCATTGAGATATTTGAGTATATTGTTTTAATATCTCTTATGCTTATATCTTACCATAACTTTACACCCAAGATGTGTTAATTAATTTAATTTTTTGGGTGAATATTTAGAAATTACAAGTTATCCCAATTATTTTTACGTATCATGTATTTCTACTTATTTAAAATGTAATATAAAAAATCCTATTAACTAGTATTTTTCATAAGTATTTTCAATCAGTTTTACAAGTTAAACTCGATGAATGCTCATATATTTATTTACTCGATTTAGTAGGTATTTATACCATATAAAGATTCCAAAGTACCATAAAACATACAAAGTACTTCGTACGTCCTAGCTAGAACGTTCTTCCATAGTTCCATTCATCGAAAGAAATCAAGTGAACTTTATTTTTAATCAAAAGAGATCAATTTGTTAATATTCAATAATTAAGTCCTTGTCTATACAATTAACGAAGGGTTAACCAACATAAAACGATCTTATACTTAATCCGACATAACTTAAATAAGTAAGGTGTCACCCCCTAATTTCCAACCTGCCCATGTGCACCACATGACTCCCAAAATTCTCTCCAAATTCCCTCCTCCAATCACCACCATTATCACCCCTTTCCATAATTTTATATTCCGTCTCTATTTATTTGCTCCATTTAACTTTTTACGGTCACCAACAACGATTTAAAATGCAAATATCTTTAATTATGTAAACATAAAAATTCTAAAATATTGATTTCTAAAAATATTAAACCGAGTCTAACAAGTTCCCACACAATTTATTTCTTATAAATTAATGATAAAAGTTCGATCCAAAAAAAATCAAAAAGGCTTATGTACCCGGGTGCATAATGATCATTGTGCATCCTATTTTTAAATGAACACTTAGTTCAAATATAAAGAACATATCGTTATTCCCAAAAAACATATATAATTATATAGTAAATGAACATATAGTTCAAATCCAAAGAACATATATAGTAAATGAACATATAGTTCAAATCCAAAGAACATATATTAAAATATTCACTTATACGCATACATTAAAATCAATCTCCATATTTATTAGGTTCTCGTGAATGTTTATTAGGATGTACAGTGAACATTGTGCACCAGGATTTATAATCCAAATTGCGCAAAAAAATAGAGTAGTGAAAACATTAAATAATGGAGGGAATAATCCATTGATTTTCCTCATATAAATATCATCGGATATCGTAATATACAATGACCCTCAAATCAACACTAATTGTTCCCCCCCTCAAACCCCCAAATGACAACAACAACAACACCAAGAAGCATTTCATCAACTTCTACTTTCCTTTTCTCTCTTTTCCTTGTAACATATTTCTTCTCCTCCTACCCAAATGAGCCCGGCCCGTCCTCAGCCCTACGGACCACCGTCCTCACCGTCGTAGGGCTGTCCATAGTGTCAATATGCTTGGTCGTGGTGGCGCGTACCACCATGGTTGCTTGGATTACTGTCCTTGTGGTGTTGGCATTTTCCGGGACACGGCGGCGTGTTTTGGTTCATGATGGGAGGAAGATTACTGTTGATGTTGCAATGAACTTGATTAAAGTCATGTTTAAGGAAAGACAGTTTCTTACTGTTGTTTGTGCTGCTGTTGTAAGTCTTTTGGCCATGGCTCAAGTAACAAGAGTCTAGAATTTTTGTACTTAAAAAATGATTGATAGGGAAAAATATAGAGCAAAGTTTTTAGATTTTAGGATAATTTTTGCTCTGTAAATGTAACTATTAGTTTTGTTATACTGAAATGATACACAAATTTTGCACAGTATATTGATTAATTCGAGAAAATCTATGTAAAAAATGGCTTGCTTTAGACTTAACTCTTAAGTGACTCTTGTTGGTAGTTTGGTACTGATTAATTTGGATTTTTACTGATTTTGTGTGTTATTGGCTAAACAATACACTACTGATTATTACCAATGAGATCCACTATTGGTTTATTGGTACT
The DNA here is from genome assembly GCF_020520425.1 of Spinacia oleracea. Lineage (NCBI taxonomy): Eukaryota > Viridiplantae > Streptophyta > Magnoliopsida > Caryophyllales > Amaranthaceae > Spinacia > Spinacia oleracea. Next base: position 5,720,551 of record NC_079491.1, read on the forward strand.
TACATGCTCCTTATTGGTATTAAAAATGGTTACATTATTTTGATTACAAACCACTTGACGTTTTTAGAAACCATTAATTTTGGTTCCTTTAAAGTCGTTAACATGTAATTCAAAAGTAGGCTTTTGAAGAATTAAAAAAAAATGTGTTAAGAGTATAACCCACATATATGTTTTAGTTGGGACTAGGTGTTCCATGTTAAAGAAATATAGTTAGATTAACCATATAAGATTGTTTGACTACTCCACCTATCACCAATTGATTTTAGGATGAGACCTGTCAGACAGGCTTATATGTGACCAGTCTCTCCTCCAGTGTGGACAACTGGTCCGGTGTGAAGTCTATACACTAACCGAGCCAACAATCTTGTCCCACATTATACAGTAACAGAACCAACCAAGCCAACTGGGGTTGACGTGAGTGGTTAAGGGTCTCTTGCTCATTAACTACGGTCTCGGTTCGAGCCTTGGGTATGGAAAAAACCTCATATGGGAGGGATGCTGCCCATCGAGATACCCATACAAACTCCCACTGGAAATTAGTCCTCTCGCCAATACAGTTACAGAGCCAACAATCTTGTCCCACATTGAAGAAATGGAGTTAGACTATTAAGAGTAGTTGCCTTCAGAGTTCAGATCTACCATTGCTTTGACATTCAGTAAAGGTGTATAAGTATGCCTGAACACTTTTAATAACTTCAAGTAAAGGACCTTATACCAGTAGTTCTAATCAAACAATTATTTCCCAGAGGCAATGTTATATATATATAATATTACTCCGTAGCATTAAAACGGGGAGAATAATGTTTTCCTACATAAGTGCAAAATAAAGCTCATCTTCACTACACTAAACAGACTAACACTTGGATAATTTACCATACCTATCCTATACATTGCCTTTTATAACATAAATACTTTTAATTTCTGTGGAAATTTGCTAGACCTTGGTGATGGAAATGGGAAGATAATCGCGCAACTGAAAACACGTGCTACATCTCTTACCATAACTTAACAGGAAGATATACTCATATTTGAGCAGTGTGACTTTCAAGGAGGGATTTTTTTAGACTATGGTTGAGAAAAATAACTGTTGACAGAATGCAGCTCTCTGCCTTAGTTCTTCAGAGTCTTCCTTTTCTTTGCTTTCTTTCAACTTTGATGATTTTGAGCTGCATTTCCACAACAAAACAGTAATATAACCACAGTTAGTTGTGTCAGATGTGATTAACATCAGTTTTATTGCATCACATTGTCAAAGTTGAGTGAGGAGTATATACATATTGATCATATATACGTAAACAGGATATGCAAACAGATAAATCGAAGGGAAGCAATTCAGACTTCGAATATGTTTGCTTCAAGTAGGAATATAATGTATGACATTTACTTATAAGACCACAGCGAAATGTATGTTTTCAAGACCAAGAAACAAGTTGTTTTAGAAACATTCAGTTGTAAACTTAGAGTATTAAACCAATTGGTGATGGAAGGAGTAGCTCCTCAAGCTTATATCTCCCCTCTTCTTCAGTCTAAGATAACTCGGTGTGCTTCTTATCAAGGGGTCTCAACAAATAAAGGAAACAAAGTCTCCTTGGTGCGAGGCAGTTCCAAAATCATCAAGCCATCATCACTTTGAGGATTTTCAATTGGGTGAGGCTAAATAGCTATATGAGCCTAACACTATAAGAGAATTAAGAAATTATATGGACCAAGTTTAACCTACACTACTGCTTATTTCAGGGACATTTTACCCAATTGAAAGTGTACTAGGTACCTAAACTGCCAAACATAATAGGAGAAGATATTTAGTACTACGGCTCCGTTTGTTTTGACGGAAAACGCCTTTTCGGAAAATGATTTTCCCATTTTCTTTTGTTTGTTTGTTTGTTTGTTTGTTTTGTAAAGGGTGGAAAACAATTTTTTCAAAGGTGGAAAACAACTTTTTCCAGGGGAAAACCAACTTTCCTTTTGAAAAGAAGTAATGCCACATTTTCCACTTCTATGTTCTTACTCTTTATAATTTTTCTTGTATGGAAACAAATGAAGGAAAACTATTTTCCCTTGAAAATTGTTTCCATGGAAAATTATTTTTCTTTGAAAATGTTTTCCTTTGAAACAAACGGAGCCTACGTACTTCTTCCTTTACTATATGAAAAATAGCTAGAGGAAATTGGCAAAAAACATTTTGGAAACTTGATTGGGCACGGTAAGTTGCCAAAACATGACATTGTAGTCTAATGACTCTTACCATATGGCTATCCTTAGCACAACAAACACATAAAGAGCAATAAATAATGAAACATGGCTTGCTTTTTAAACATACGAAAGCACTGCACGTTGCTAGGACAAACATATGGGACACCAAACATGGAACTTCAAATGCATAAAGATTCGACATTTTGTTCACTTTTGCTCAAGGATTTTGCATGTCCTCTGTTTTCATGCTATGCAAGCATAAGAAATGGCAACCAATCAATCAAGCTAGACTACTAGAGTATAATATGTACCTTTCTTTCTCTGGAATGGATGGGAGATCATCAACGGAACACAAATCTTGAGATTGATCATCCTTAATTTCCGAATATGGTGCGCTAAACAAAAAAGGGGAGAGAAGTGGATCAGGTGATAAGGCATTCACATTTTCCATGCCATTTTTAGCACTCATGCCACCGATCATTCTTCCAGCATAGAAGTTCCAGAATCCTGACTTATGAGACCTTCTCCGAGTCTGTGAATCATTGGAATTTATTAGGAAACATAACCAATGTTTAGGAAACACGATGAATGACAAATGTCAAATTAAAGTTCTTAATTTACCTTGATTGAGTTCATATGATGCGTCTTGAAATGCCCGACAACATCTTTGCCCAAATTTAGTGCACAAACTGGACAAACCTGAAACCATGGATATGGATAGATAGGAAGTTAAGTAAAGAAGTTGTATAATTGACTGAAAACTTCTCCAACATTGTCAACTAAGCACCAAAAATCTACTTATATATGCGACTAATTGCTTTTGAAAATCTCAAATAGATACACTCTAATCATGGTACTAGAAAAATATCTTAGATTCATGGACCCAATTCAACTCAGGGTATCTTTCACATCACATTTATCCTCATTCATTCAAGAATTCTATGCTTGTTTTTGGCACATGTACATAATTTAATTATGAACTGTATGACTAATTAGAGCAAACATTTGGACTCGAAACCTTTGTCGGGTAATTTTAGGCAATGAGACATTAATAAAGTTGTCATAATAAGCAATGCACTTCAAAAGCACATTGTGGTGATTCCTAATCCGAAATGACAGCAGAACATGGACATTGTCCGCCAATATAACTTCACTCATCAAGAAAAGAAAAGAGAACGTATATATACAAAGATAAACATACGGCGTTTTTGACATCAAAGCAGTGTTCTCCTTGTAGATGATCACAAAGTGCAGACAGCTCGATATCGACATAGCAGAATGGACAAGTGAAATAAGTCCTTGCATCATCTTTTACTTCTGAATCATCCAACACTAATCGATTTCCTGTCAATTTACAAACAAAATGATTCAATAATGTAAGAGAAAATTTGATCTTTTTTGCAAGGAACAGACAAAGTTTACATGTAGGACCAACAAAACCACCCAAAAAAAGTTTGTCCTTAAACCTCTGACCCCTCTTTCCTCCAAATCTCCAATCAACTTTCCCCCAAGTTGTTGGCTGCTTAAAGATTGTTTTTTTTGTGCTATTGAACTCAAATTCTACTTGAGTTCTACCTTAAAACTTCTGGGTTTTGACATAATCCACAAAAGAATCAGTAACAATTAAGGAAAATAAACCCTTGAAAAAATGCAACAAAATTATAGTGAAGAACAAAAAGGACAAGTGAGAAAATTCATCCAAGTAATCTCCATAGATTTTCTAAAACCCACATACTATATACAGTTAACAAGCATAATTAACTAATTATTATCACTAAATCTGCAAAATTTCAATAAAATTCTAAAACCCATTAATTATGTACTACAAGCAAGCAAATTTAACAAGTTGCAAACCCCAATTTTGCATAAATCAATTAAAAATCTAAAACCCACTAATTGTATAACATTAACAAGCAAAATTAACAAATTAATTTGCAGAAAAAAGAAATGAAGTTACTGAGAAAGTGAACCTGAGCTGAGATGAGAAGAAAAGTGCTTAGAAGAATGAATCTTTGATGCCCAGGAATCCATATCCATTGCTGCTACTGCTTCTGCTTCACCAGGAAAATGTGTCAGCATTAATCAAGTAAAATTAAACAAAAAGAAATCAGAAATTTGGGGGTTTTTCAGAGAAAGTAGAGAGAGAAAGAGGGGGAAAACCTTGTTTTTTTTGTTAATTTTCTTTACAGATGATGAATTGATGATGCATAAATATTGGAGTTTGTCCTATTTCTCTCTCCTGTATTTTTCTACTGCTACTTCTGCTGTTCTGAGTCACTCACTCTTGGTTTCTTTGATCTCCTTTTTAAATTGCTTTCTTTTTCATTCTCTTTTAATAAAAGAAAAATAAATATTGGAAGAATATGTGGAAATGCTTTAACTTTCCTTGGAAAACAACAAATTAGACTAAAGTTTGTGTGGATAACTGACACGTGGAATTATTAAAATAAATGGGTGGAAAGTAGGGAGAAAAATTAAAGAGGTGAAATGATGTCATTATTACAGGTGTCCAATCAGAACTCAAGGAGTCCATGTCATTTGCTCTTGTGCTTTTTGTTACCTTACTTTCCAAACTTTGTCAACTTGGAAAATTGGTTCACTCCCTTTGAGTCCATGACTGAGACTCCTTTTTTTTCGAGCTTGGCTAAACAAAACTAAAATGAAATGAAATGAAATGAACTGAACTGAAATGAACTAAATTGAATAGAATTAAAGTCTAAAAGTAATGGTTGATTATTCATTTAATTGCACGTAAGAGGTTATACTGGTTACAAAAGATGAAATTTTAAAATTTCACATTGTGCGAATAGAAGTTTCATCAAGAATTGTTTTTTCTCTTGTTTCAGTTAACCAAAAATCTTACACGCAGTAAAAAGTACGAGTATATATATGTCAAACAAACAATAACTAGTTAAACCAACATAACTAGTAAAACCAAAATTAAAATGAACTGAACTAAATTGAACTAAATGAAAATGTAACAAAATCTAAAAGTAATGGTCGATTATTCACTAATTGCGCGTAAGAGGTTACACTGGTTACAAAAGATGAAATTTTAAAACTTTACATTGTGCGAAATAGAAGTTTCATCAAAAATTATTTTTTTTCGTGTTTTAATTAACCAAAAATCTTTTTAAAATGCGTTTATATAACACACTGTAAAAAGTACGAGTATATATATGTGGATCAAACAATAACTAGTAAAACCAAGATGACTTGAATTATTATGGTTAGTTAATGAAGATGTCTTGTATTGGAAAACTGGACTTCCAATGGCATAAGAGTTTCTCTTTTTGTTTTAGGCCAATCACAGGACTTTAAATTTCACAATGATCAATGCATAACTTTTTAAAAATAATTTTTAGAAATAATCCTTCCCAAGATTAAAGTATACTGTAGTACGGAGAACAATAGAAGTCTATGATTGACTTGTAAAAGTATACAGTACTTATATTTTGCTGTCCACCATTAGTTAATTGTCATGTGTTAAAAATTTAAAATCATTTTTCTTTATTTACAAATTTTGATGTTCTGATAAAATTTGTCAATAATATTATGGAGTAATCCATAATCACTAATCAGAGCCAGGCTTATGCTCAGTACAATCACGGATAACTCGGAAAATACAATCAATAATAATACTATAAATGACAATACAAATTACAAATGGAGAAGAAAAAAAATACAAAAATGTAACACATTGTATATAAATGCTCGATTTTAACCACTAGATTAAGACATTATTAGCAGTCATGCACATACGGAGAATTATTGGTACTCATGCACATATATATGGAGAAGTATTTAAACAAATAAACTGTTGTCATTAAAACTTAAAAGTTGCTTTATTAAGATTAAGACATTTTGCTTGTGATGCACGTTCAAAGGAAAAAAGAGAATCTTTGCTGTGTGGAGTGTGCTTCTTTCTTTCTTTTCAATGGAAACTCACACTTTCTGCGTCTTTTTTTTTTTTTTTTTTTTTGGTAAAAACTTTGTGCGTCTTCATTAACAATTGTTTAGTGTGTTACGTGTTACCTAATTAATCTTCATTAAAGTTAAGCAATGTTCACCAACAAAAAGGCTTTTAAATATTTATTACTCCTAGCTTCCATTTCAAAGTAATAGTTGCACCTCATTTTTCATTAGAAAAGTCAGAAAAAGAACTGAGAAGTGATAAAAGTTTAAAAAAATTAGTTTTTGTAATTAAACACCTTACTTATTTTTTATTATATTTAAACACCTTAAAAATCTAAAAATTTATAAATCAACACCGCTTAACGATTTCCATAAGAAAAAAACGTTGATTTTTAATCATGCTATAACTTCCAAAGCATAATTTGATGGTAGAAGGAGTTGTTACCACCATATCATGCCTTGGGAACTTTAGCATAGTTAAAAACTAATGTTTTTTCTAACAAAAATTGTCAAGTGGTGTTGATTTCTAAATTTTTTTTGTTTTTTAAGGTGTTTAAAAACAATAAAAAATAAGTAAGGTGTTAAATTACAAAAACTAGTTTTTTTTTAAGGTATTAAATGACAAAAAATCCTAAGAAAGATGTTAATAAAAAATTTGTTTTTAGTCGAATTAATTATAAGCTAATATAGTAATTAGCTTTTTTCCATTAGTACCTTGATTTCACGAAAATATTAAAAGTACCGATATCTTTTGGCTAAAATGTCCCTTCTCAAACATTACTTTGTCAAATTTTAATTCATTGCGGTTTGTTAAGGATAACGTTATCCCGGAGGATAGAATATCATATGAGATAGAAGTCTATAGGACTTAGGAATCCTACGAAATGTAGGACATCTAGTTTTATATTACAAACTAGATGTCCTACACTTCGTAGAATTCCTAAGTCCTATAGACTTCTATCTCATGTCATATAACATAACTCTATCTCATATGATATTTTATCCTCTATGATAACTACGTTATCCTTAACACGGTTCCATTCAAATTCATTCAATAATAAAATTGCAAAGAGAGAAGGTGAGGCATGCTAAATCAATTGGGACAAGTGCATGTCGAATTGGCAATTGTCCATTGTCCAGAGTTCCAAACTGAAATCCACAGGCATGCCATTCAATGAAACACAATATTTTAGTCCGCAATGGTTGACTCATCATGCAGTAATTCCAGAGAAAGCAAACGATATTTTATAATTGTATAAACAATAATGCGTGTGGCAAAGACAAAGACAAAGACAAAGACGAAGCCGCTGATTCAAGTTGGGTTAACCGTAAAGTGATTCTGGACAAATAGGACCCTTTTACAAATGGTTGGTCATGAATCATGATTGTCAAATTGCTAATTTAGATGGTAAATATTCCCCTTTTTCTCTTTAAATTTGCAAAATTAAAAATTCGGACAAACTTAAGTAAACATTGAGAGTATCTAAAAAATAGACAAATTTTTTTTTTTTTTTTTTTTTTTTTTTTTGGTGCGAATGAGCCACAAGGGCAATATAAATTACAAATGGGGGCGGGGGGATTCGAACCTGAGACCTATTGTACACAGGCCCTCAGTCTTAACCACTAGGCCAAGACATCATTGGTAAAAAATAGACAAATTTAAAAGTACAGAGAGAGTATGTAATTCACATATTATGCATGTAGTAGATTTGATCAAAAGGCGGGTTGGGCTGGGTTCGGGTTGAGTCGATTGAATAAAAATCTGCCCATTATGTTGAGTTGGGTCGGTTCAAGCTTCGGACGAATTTTGTGTGCCCAAACTCGCTATTTCGGGTCATTTCGGGTCGGGCTAAATTTTTAACTAAGTTGTTGTTTTACGTTGCCCAAAATCCGCAATTTTTTAAAAAGTTCGGGCCCGAAAATTGGTCCGAAATATTCTGCCCAAAACATGCTAATTTTCAAGTCGGGTCGGGCCGGGCCCATGTTGATCAGCTCTAGTATGTAGCAATAGTATCAACTTGTTTCTCTTATTAAATACTACGTACTTCGTAATAGGGTCAATGTTTAATTTTAAATCTTGCTTACAATTGATGACTTGGATGCTTAGCTTACTAGCTTAGTGACGAAGAATGAAGGTATACGTGTTCAATACGTTACAAGTTCAAATCTTCTTCTCTATTTAAAATATGCACTGTCCTTATAACTCATTCACACCCGATATTATATCCCGCTTTAATAGACTGTATTTGTTTGCACTTTGCAACTCCCTCTTACCAACCCCAAAATAATAAATAAAAAAGATAAAAAAAACATTTATTTGTGACCGAAAGTTGGGTCATTGATTAATATTATTTGAGGCAACCTAATGAAGCGATGCGATGGCATATATATCTATGTCCTACAAAATGGAACGACGGCATGCAATAAGCGGCCAACAACATCATAATTTTGATCGCCAAATTATTAGACATCTCTTTTTTGTTCTTATTTAATTAATTATAATTAAGTAATGGGAAATGGTGGCCACTTTTCCGTTGAATGAATCCACATAAATTTATTTATATTAATGAATGTTTGCTATTATAGTCAATAATAATTATTAAACTATAAGTTACGTAAAAAAATAGATTAGGCATACTAATTTGTTTATTCTTTCTTGTAAACAAGACCGACCTTCATATTCACACGACATATTTATTTTCACAAGAACCCCTTAAAATATACTTTGTGTGAATGAGGTAAGAGAGCAATACTTTGGACACTGGTGAATTTTCAACAATTTTACAAGGAGGTCAGCAGGTCCATTACAAGAATTAGACAATATACTATGTAGTATGTAATGTCAAACAATTATACTCAGTTTTTTTTCTTTTTGGTATGAAAGAGAGGCAAAGCCCAATCCCTAATTATACTCATATTTTAGGGGATTGAAATTGAAAATAAAATGCCTCTTACGTGTTAGAAAATTCCTTGAATCGGTCAAACCCCTTACTGCAACGCCCCATCACAGGGATCTCGCTGCCCGGTCAGCGAGTCGGGGTCCAGGGGTGACGCCCCTGGTTTAGGGGTTCGAGGACGCAACATGGGTTATCGGTTATTCCGGACTAGGGTTATCTGTTTTGAGCCTATTTTCTGGATTTTTCTGCATCTGTCTAGAGAGTACTACATAAACTATCTAGGTCATAACTTAGTTGTATTATGTAATATGTACTCCTCAAGATCAATAAAAATTTTCTTCCCTCTGTATGTGGACGTAGCTAACACATTGTTAGTGAACCACGTTAAATCTATGCGTTCTTTATTTACGTTATTTAATTTTTCTTTGCATCCGTTATAACATTACGTATTTGAACAGGCTCCGGTAGAAGGAAATTAAAATATGGTAGCTAGGCCGGTAGCTGGACTGTTAAGGTGGTAGTAGTTGGCTAGTTGCCACGCAAAATTAGCATAAAATTTATACTTTTTCATAGAATATATAGTCTTCTTTAGGTTGTTACCTACCCTAATTAACTAGGAAATAGGCACAATGGACTACTCTATTCCTTGCTGGTATACCAAATATTATACCCTACAAATTCAGTTTCTACGTTATGGTTGCACCACATTAGAGCCTTTTATGTATAATCAATATATAATACTACATCACTACAAATTATGTTTTGACCTAATAATTAAGACTGAGAGTCTGTGCATGTGAAGTGTAAACTGCTTTAGGTCCAAATCTCTTCCCTCCATTTATAATTTGTATCATCCTTAGACTCCTCGTGGCTCGCACCAAAAAGGAAAATAAAGTAATACACTATTACGGTCATACACTCATACGTACATCGGTACATGCATATGTTCAATAATCGCATTTGTTGACTTTCCAATATTGAATATGTAAAAATAGAATTACGTATACAATAATTGCATTTGTTGACTTTCCACAATTCAATAAGTAAAAATAGAATGCAGATAAGCGCAAGAGCTAGAGTTATGCGTTGACAAAATAAGATAAACCCATCGCCTAACAAGAAACGTCGATATAGGATAGAGGTTGTAACTTGTAAGATTAAAAAATCTCTATTGCTGAACTTGGTAGGGAAAACTCGTGTTCGATTCCCCCGCAACAACAATTTGGAGGGATTGAAACCTAACCACCCAAAACTCGCCCCGAATTCGGATTAGCCCTAAGAGTAAACCGGGTGCTAACATAAAAAAAAATGTCTATAATGTAAACAAATCATAAAAAAAACAATGGAAAACCCATTTAGGTCCAAAAACAAAATAGCTACGAACTTTAAAAGAGATAAAAAAAAAAAAAATCAAATTCTTAGCTAAAAATACATGAAATCATGTGAAACATAACTACGTCCTGCCACGTTATGATTAAGAGTCTGTTTGCAATACGTGTCTGATGTGAATCTCCGTCTACCCATTTACACAAGAAGTTGTAATGGCCGCTTACTCGCTTGTTTAAACAAAACCAAACTCTCAACATAAGTAAAAACTGTATAATTAGAAGATCTAGCATAAGTTTTGGCAAGATCTCTAACCCTTTCTTTCTTCACATCATATGACTTTATCCCTTTCCCATCAACAGCAAACAATAACTCACCATTACTCTTGAAATGCAACAATTTATCAAATTGTAACGAAAATGTGTAACGTTTACTCCACGAATTCGACACACCGTACTCTCCCATCACCCAAATATCATTCCTAGATTGATAATGAGAACAATACACGGCGAGTGATCCTCCCAACATTGTCGGAAACTTCTCCTTTGGCTCATCATCGGTTTTTAACCCCTTAGGTAGCTCAAAATACTTAAAAACCTCGTTTTCAACATCAAATGAAACAATGTACATATCTTTATCCTTATACCATAAATCATCCTCGAGTTTCGGGCCAAAGTTTATCCAATGTATCGCGCCATTAACAAAGACTTGCCCCCCAACACTCCAGTACGGCGGAGGACTAACATTGTTGTTACTGGTCCACGAGTTTGTACTAAGTGTATACACTTGTACGAAACCCGGGCCCGTGGCCCGGTACCGTTCCCCGAAATAGTACTTAATCTCGGCTTTAGGGTAAACCATTACAACAACCTTATAATCTTTCTTAGATGCATCATAACCTAACCCTAGCTCAAGATACGTTGCTTCCCTCATAGCTTCGAACATAGGGTTAGGAACATTAATAGAGCTATTTATAGAAGGATTCCATAATATAATCTCACGAAAACCTCTTGATTTACCTTTTTTAACCAAAACTAACCCATTAATATAGCTAATTAATTCATAAGCACCTTCATAATGATCATATAAGCTTTGTAATTCCATGACTTTTCGAAACGTATCACTTCGACGAACTAAAACATGTTCATCTTTAAGCCAACTTCTAGCTGGTCGATACATGACTAGTAAATGACTAACCTCGATATTGTTTTTGTAAGTTTCCATATGTGTAGAAACGAAATCTGAGTCATCGATTAAAGACCGCCACGTGGAGGACACGGTCCGGAATTTTAGGAGGTCACGTGCGGGGAGTCTCGAGAGGATTTCTTCGACGAGGATTTCTTCCGGTAAGCCGCCGCCTTCGGTTTTAACCCTTTTCTTCCCCGCCGTGACAACCACCTCGTGTAGGGAGGAAACCTCCGTGAGTTTGTTAAAGAGGCGTTTTTTATCGGCTTTATCGAAGTTAAACTTGGTGGCGAAATATGATGCGATTGAATATAGCCACGCGTCGCTATGTAACGCTACCATGGATATCCACTCGTGTTTTGTCATGGTGTTCCGTACAAAGTTGATCCCTAGTCTTGGTTCGGGAAGGTCCGAAAAAGATGGTATGTTGACCTCCCATTTTTGGTTCGGGTGCCCGTATAAGCATAGATTCGGGCTATTCGGATCACATAAACGGTAAAACTCTTCAAATTCCTTTGTTAATGCCTTGATCATTCCTCCTCTTCTACCTTTGAAATCCTTGATGACATCCTCCACCGTTCGAGGATACGCCATCGAAAGAACAGAACAGGATGGTGCGATATTTAGGGAACAGATGAAGTATAACGAACGGGAAATCAACGAAAAACGATCATCGTTTTCGCCTTTTGAAAGAGAAAATTAGAGATTTGAGTGTTTGAATTGAATAAAAGCTTAAATTTCTTGATGAAAATTCAAAGAAGTTTGGGGAAAAACTAGGAGAAATTGGTAGAAGTTATATAATAAGGCATGATGAAGGAAAGTAGTGGAGGAAAAGAATGAGTTTTGATAGGCCCAAAGAAGTAGAGGTAGGTGTAGATGTTATATTTGACTATTATTCTTTTTTTCTTTTTATAGTGTGAATGAAGTGATTTCCATGTCCCTTAATAAATAAATATTATCCTTAACTATATACAATTATTTATTTTATTACTCCCTTCGTCCCGGAATACTTGACCTGTTTTCCTTATCGGGCCGTCCCATAATATTTGACCTGTTTCTAAAAATGAAAATATTCTAACAATATTATATTATTTCTCACTCCACCCCTATTAACCCACCTACCACCTACTCCATACAAAAAATAATTAAAAATTTCACCCTATTAAATTAAATAAGTCAATTCAAATCCCTTAAACTTTGTGCCGGTCAAACCGGGTCGAGTATTCCGGGACGGAGGGAGTATGAGTCATTGACATAAACCCAAGAAAGGTATATGTATTTTCCCTTAAAAAATAAAAATAAAAAATACTACGTATATATGTATGGGAGCCATTTGGGATTACTCTTGCCCCCCAAGAAAGAATGGAATAGGTCTTTTTGAAGTTGTAAAGTGTGTTATGCCTTGCCAATTTCCAATTTTATCTTTTTGTTTTGAATTCAAACTTGTATCAACATTATTGATGAGATTTAAGAAAGCTTAATTATCTCATCAGATGTGGATTGGATTTATGCAAACGAAAGACTGGGTATAACAAATTAAACAGAACGAGAGATATATATGAAAAGTAACTCTAATAGATAATCACAAGGATGATTAATATCCTTAACAATTACTTGTGCTCGTTTTTGGGTATTTGATAATTGATACCCTACCACAAAAATAGGGTAGTTCCATTTATTTAGAATGAATCAGATTTTTTTTTTTTCAAGGGTAAATCTAGCTTATAAATGCGGGAGGGGAAACTCAAAATTGAAATGTATCATATACAGGCCCCCAATCTTTATCACTGGGCAAAACTTTTTTTGTTGGGTGAAACAGAATGGCCACCCAAAATAGTTAAATAATTCTTCTGTTTCAAAAAAAATTGCAACACTTTGAATAGCACGTTTGCCACGGAATAAATTTGACAATAATTATCTCTAATTATCTTTTTCAAAAACATCTTAAAATTTAATATTATATATAGTGAAATCAATTCAACGACATTTACTTGATAACATTTGTTTTTAATAAATTAGTAAAAATATATGATCAAAGTTGGTGGATGAATAGTGTTGCAATTTTTATGACACGGTGGAAATATATTATTCACACAACAGTGCATCAACTATCTCATGGTAAACTTTAATCATTAACTCAACCTCGATTATTTTTGTGGTACCCAAGACTTGAAATCAAATCTTGTATACGTCGTTATGTTCTCCACATTCAGAAAAAAGAAAAAAATAATTTTGTGGTATATGACTTTTTGGACATACCCTTGTACGGTTATACCCTTAACGTACAAGACTTAGCATCTTACAGTCTTACCTTCGTATCTGTACGTTTTCTACAAAATCAATTATTGGAAATTTAACTGTTTTTCGTAGTGAGCAGAGAAAATAGACGTTTGCCCCCACTCAACCCAACACATTAGTAGGTCTATGGAATCATGAACAGAGAGTATAGGATGATAAGCAAACCAATACATCAGTCAGGCCAAGTAAAAACGAATTTACATCAGTCAGGCCATCTGATAAAACATCGGTAACATGACCGTGGATTTACTTGTGAATATCACTAAGAAGTATTTCAATTAGATGCTAACTGGACTTGCAATTCTCAATGTTTTTTAGCTTTTCAGGAATTACACCACAGAAATATCAGGGATGTGTTGAATAAGTGGCCAGTTTTCGCCATCCGGGAACTCACATCTTCTCTGAAGTTCAGGACACAGAGAGATCCGAAGTTCCTGTAACGAAGTGAGGCGATGGAAAGACTCTGGAAGTACAACTATCTTAGGACATTCACGGATTTCAAGAACACGAAGCTGACTGAGGTTCCCTATCCACTCTGGTAGGGCTCTTAAGTTGGCGAGACTGACGATTTTTAGCCTCTGAAGTACTGTCAGACTACCAACTTCCTCAGGGAGCATCTCTATTTTCGGGATGTCCCACAATTCTAAGGAACACAGGCTCTTGAGACCGTGCCAAGCTGTTGATTTGATACTATTGTATCCAAAGTCCAACTCTTCACAATGCCGAATTTCCAGTTCCTTGAGAACAGAAAGATGCAGTAGTGCACTCGAAATGTCTGTCAATCTGCAACATTCTTCAATTACAAGTCGATGGAGAAAGGTTGGAGATTCGGCAACCAAATGGATCAGTTCTTGGCATTCAGAAATTAATAGGGCTTTTCCAGTGAAAAGATTGATCGAGAGTGAAACTAGTTCCTGCACCGAGTGTATATTAAGCCACTTCATTGTGAAAAGAGCTGATTCCTCTGCAGAAAGAAGATCTTTCAGTAGCTTCCCATGGATTTCATTGGCATCCAGGGACTCAAGCCTTGGTACCACAGGGACCCACATCAGTTTCGAGCAACCTTCTATCCAGAGTTCAGAAACACAAGGGAAATATAACCTCTGCATCAGAGAATTCTGATGTTCCTCCAATCTTGACCATCCCTTTAACTCAGGCAAATCTAACAACATCAAAGATTCTAAGGATGGAAAGTATTTCTCTGCAGAAGAACTTCTTATACTGTTATCATCACCACCGCTCTCTATGTACTCCAACACACTGAGGTCACAGAGACGAAGAAATCTGAGATGAGGAAGTCTACTGAAGCTTGGGAGATGATTGCATCTATGGCAGGATCTAATAGATATATAAACAAGGTAAGGGAACTCGTTCATCCCCCATCGTGGAAACTGCACTCCTTTCCAACCCCAAACTTTCAGACGTTTTACAGATGGAGGAGGCTGCAGCCATTTTAACACATCTTCCTCCACATCGGCATAAACATCATGCTCTACATATGATGATGACCATTTTACGAATAAGTTTGTCATCTTCTTATCCTTCAAATTTGCTGCTCTGGCTTCTGATACCGCTTTCTGACGATGTTTTACATAACAGATTTTGAGCTCACCGGCAAGATTATTCAATCTAGCTAGTGCATCTAGACCATTACTTTCCCCCACTATAAATATGTCTAATGCCCGGAGAGATGTTAATTCCCCAAAGCAAGAAGGCATATCAATCAATCTCTCTCCATTATGCAAATTTCGGAGCTTGATCAATTTATTAAAACCTCTTGGCAATTCCTTAAGCTTGTAACACCTCTTGATATCCAGAGTACACAAGTTCTTCAACTTTGTGATGCCATATGGGAGAGATTCTAAACTTGACCCAAGTCTGACATACCTGAGGTGCTTCAGTTCCTCGATGGAGTTCGGGAGGCTCTTACAGCTCGCATTAAACAAGTCCAATGAGCGTAAGCACCTCATACTTGAAAACATTTTATCAGTCTTTTGTAAGACGGAATCTGACAAAACAAGAAGAGATCGCATTGTCTTGGCAGCAAACAACTCTAATGGAGCTGATCCAGCATTCAAACTCAAGTGGAAAATACAGTCAGTATTAGTAATCTGCTGATTTGGCCTTTCTATCAAAAGACAATCATCTGATGCCATATTTCGTGCCAAGTCATTCATTAAACTGTGCATCTTGCAGCTGATTACATCATCATACTCATTTCGTATAACATCTTGAAAGAAAGATCTTCGAAGCAATTCCATGAAATATGCATGACCAATATCCTCCGGGGTTTCATTCCCAGTTGATGACCTAATAAACCCTTGGGCCATCCAAAGGTAAATCAGACATTGCTTATCGATTTCATAATCCTTGGGAAACAACGAACAATAAGCAAAGCACTGCTTCAAGTGTGATGGTAGGTGGTCGTAGCTCAATTTCAATGTTGACATGACACTGTTGTCATTTTGTTCTATCATTCTGAGCTCACTATCCTTGAAACACTCCCATTCCTGCTCGGTATCTTTAGAATAGAGAAGGCCAGCAATGGTCCTAATAGCAAGCGGAACATTGGCACACTTCTTAACAATTTCTTTGCCGATGGTTGTAACCCTTGGATTCCTCTTCTGTTGTCCCTCCTTAAACGCTAGGCTTTTAAACAAAGCCCATGACTCATCCTCTAGCAAGCCTCCCAATTCATAGGGTTGAACTGTGCCCAGGTTTTGAGCAACTACTCCAGACCTCGAGGTCACAATTATTTTACTTCCTCGTTTACCTCCAAACAACAGCCGCCTCAAAACAAGCCATCTCTCACGGTCTTCATCCCACACGTCATCTAATACAAGCAGGTATCTTTTATCATCTACAACTTCCCGCAGGCATGATTGAAGTTGATCCATATTGAGCTGTTGATAATCATCTTCATCAGTAACAAGACTAACAGCTATAAGAATTTTCCTAGATAACTCTTCTACACTAGAAATCCCAGAAACACATGCCCAGCCTTTTAGCTCAAAATGTTTTTGAACATCTTTGTCGTTGTAAGCAAGTTGGGCAAGTGTAGTTTTCCCAAGACCACCAATCCCAACAATTGGGATGATTGACACACTTGCTGCTTCAACATGGTCAGCATCCAAAAGCATCTGTACAATCACAGTTTTGTCCCCGTCTCTACCAATCACCTCTTCCTCTGAAATGAAAGAAGATGTTTCTCTCCCATTCATCGAATTAATCACACGTTCCTCAAATGAAAGCACCCTAAGGTTAAGGGTACTCATATCTGATCTAATAGCCTCAAGTTCCCCAATAACAACCTTCGCCTCTCTTGCAATTTTTTTATTGATTATAACAGGATTTGAAGATGAACACAGCATAAAAGCCATAAATAAGTGTTTGGTCATCTTACCTGCAGGAATGCGTTCATTCTCTTTATCAGCCATAGCAACCTCTTCGAACAAGTCCTCCAATCGGTAAATTATAATTTTCAATCTATTAAGCCACTGTTTGACCAGAGCTTCATTCTCACCTTCACCTCGTCTCTCTGCATCCAGAAGTCGGGCTTGGATTAGCTTCATTGTCCTGTTAAGCTCTTTCAGTTTACGTCTTCCACCTAAATAAGGGGTGAGAGCATTAACAGTTGAATGACTCATATACTCCAAAAGTTTCACGACAACACCAGATATAATGGATTCTGCCATAATTGTTCCCCACCCCCTGATCCCTACTGTTTTGACTCTCTCTTCCCTCTTCTATTTCTAGCTTTGATCTTGCTAACTCTTTGAATCAGAAAACTGGGTAAGTATTGCAGAAGAGTTTTTGCAATCTCGCCATACAATTACCCTATTCTCTGAAAAGCCTAAGATATTTTTGGGTATGAAATTGCAGGGAAAGTACTGGGACCAAAGATCTGACTCTGGTGAGTGGTGAGGATCCTTCATCCTTTGCTTTTCAGTGTAGCTTCCTGGGCTATTATAAAGTCAACAAGGAAAAGTCAAAATTGGCTATTTGATTATCACTTAAATAATTATCCCTGCAACACCAGGCTTTTGCGAATTAAATACTTCTTCCTTTCTCTTTTAGTTGCAACGTTTTGACTTTTACGATTGACAATGCACATCTTTGACCATTAATATCTCTAATCGTGTACAAGTAAAAGTTATAAAAAATTGATATTGTGAAAATACATAATCGAGATAAATTATAACAAGAACCTACGTGACCCTGTTTTAGTTTATGCAAAATCATCAAAGCCGGTCAAAAGAGAAAATATGAATAGTGTAAAAGTCAAAAACGTTGCAACTAAAAGAGAACGGAGTAAGTACGTTTAATTTAATTAGATAACCTGACCATAATAGCAACTAATCATGCCGTTAAGAGTAATATCCTACGAGTATATTCTAAGAGCCAAGAAGGATAGTATATTATTGACAACTGATTGCAATAGATTAAGGTCTTTCTGATTAATACTTCATACCTTCCTTGTGAAAGTGATGGCTAACAGAATATTCTGGATAGTTATAACAGCAGTGACAGTTGACCAATCTCCCTTTCCTCCTTCCCACACGTCGTTAACAGCATAATCTGGATCATCTGAAATAAAACAAAACAGTCACCTGCTCATTGTATATTTACCATTAAACCATTTCTACAACAACTTTTTAGCATCCTATGTAACTATTAGATATCCTTGTAGGTTCATCCAGAAAACCCTTGCGTTCTGTTCAATTACAACAATGAATCTACATTTGGTCTTTTGGATGCCTTCTTCCTTCACGATTAGTTGCTTTAATCAATTTACTGGACTACTACCCTGAATCTGGCATTTTCCGGAATCACAAATGCTACCGCAAGCTGAATCAATCAAATTCTGCATAATTTATCCCAAATAATGCCAAAATCCTTCATTTCCAACCTAATTTGAACCAATAGAAGCTGGACTATGCAGACACAGATTTTGAGCTCGTAAAGTACTGAATGAAGTCCTTAGACTTGAGTAATTCATCCGTAATCACTGGTACTGTTTCCACCTCCCAACTCTAGTAACTATACTACTTTGAGGAAGGCTAGTAGATTATAAATGAGGCACATCTAGCAGCAATTTATAGAAAATAAATTTTAATTTGGAAACATTAAATATGAGGTCATTATTCCAAAAAAAAAAAGGGTTGAAGATAGCCACAACTTTGATCACATTGTAAAATGTCAAAATCCCTAGCAAGTTCCAAAAGTACAAGTACCGCTTCAGAAGGTTAAGGTTAATCCCAACTAAAGTAAAACTTCTAAACAACCTTCCTCCGAATGATGACATAACTGGCATGAACCACCATGGTAGGAGTTAGAGAAGGGTGATGAATGGATCAAGAGTTTAAGACAGATTTTCTAATGTATTTGGCTCCAAAGTATAGTTCCAAAATTCTTTCAAAAATGTATCTCTATGATGTATGAAGAACTGTTCTTTCTTCTTGGCATGTAATGACTGTTCAACAACGAACCGATTGTAAGCTACTTTTAACTCGGGCACTTAAATGTAATAGCAGATAGAGTAATGTGAGCTTAGGATGACACCAAGAAAAACAGCAACAGCAGGGTTGAATAATTCATGAAATATGCATTATAAAAGCCATAATCTTTCAAGCTACAACCTTACACTCAAAAAAATCACTTCCCTACACTTAAAGAAAATACATTGATGATATCCTTTTGAAGTAAAAGAGCTAGCATTAGAAAGTTACCCGGAGCATTTTCCAACACAACCTTTTGAACATCAGGGATATTCTTTGAAGTATATTTCAAAATTCCAAGAAAATTACACATTTTCAACAAATAATTCTCGCTTTCATCATGAAGACATGTAGGCATCAGAGAGAACCACAACAGCCTTGGCAGAGGGGTGGAACAACCTCCCTTAGTGGATGCAGCCCTGATGTTCATTAATTGCTTTTGTCCTAGTCATTCCAGTTTAATTGCTTTTGTCCTATTATTAGAAGTTGTGTTTAAATAGGAAAGGGGAAGGAAAACAGAAGTATGTTGAGAGCGAATGGTTAAGTGGGAGAGTTGAGAGCCTCTCGAAACGTTCTCTATTTTGTAAACAAGCCTTAGCTTTATCCCTTAATATTACAAATTACTTTCTCTATTTCTTGTTGTTCTCTGTTATTGTTATCACTAGTCTGCTTGGAATTCCTGAGTTGCTTGCATAAACCCAATAACAATGTTAAAATTCCTCCATTTCTTTAATTCCTTGCAGAAGCTTACACTTTACATATGCAAGCTTTGATGGCCAAACACATCAAGTAGTGGCTAACTGCTACAATTTAAAGACACTACTTGACTCTGCTTCACAGAATCACAGTTCATAAAATTACAGCACAAACGCCGGAAACAAAGACACCAGTGATAAAAAAAAACGGGTTCCACTATAGTTGCTGGGGTATCAACACATAGTCACATACATATAAATATATAAAAGCAACTAGTGAATTCTTTTGAATCAACTGAAGAATAATGTAACAAGTCAACAAAGATTAGAGAAAGGACATACCTTATTACCCCTTATCATAATATCATTCTTCAACCCATGCAACATTTTCATCTTGCTTCCCTCCACCTACTGCGTCATAGAATACTAAGCTCTTGTGCAAGCAGACTTTGTAGTCAAAGAGTTTACTGTTCCTTCTTTCTGGAAGATACTTGGTCAACTTCCTTAGAACATGAAACAGCTCCACCCCTTCATCTTTTATAACAAAAGGTAACCCAGTAGACGAAGTACTAGAACAGTTATCAGCTAAATCGACTTATTGAATAGAGCGAGTAGTTAATCCGTAATCACTGGTACTATTTCCATCTACCTGCTCTAGTAAATCTACTTAAAGGTCTTACAGCAACTGAACTAGGTCTTACAGCAATAGAGTGAAATAAAATTTTATCCGGAAACATAAAATATGAAGTCATTATTCCAATAAAAGGGTCTCATATAGAAACAACTATGACCACATTGTGAAATGTAAAGATCCCTAGCAAGATCCAAAAGTACAAACTCCCCTTCGGAAGGGTTAAGGTTAATC